>NC_084618.1:33857290-33959790 GCF_033978795.1 Nerophis ophidion | reverse complement strand
ATATATATATATATATATATATATATATAAATATAAATAAAACAGATGCTGAAGGAGAGAGAAATAAGGTAGGAGAAAAGGTGAATAAAAAAGCTAATTTGTTGAAAACTACATTTCAACTTTCTCTTTGTTTTTAGTCACCAACAATACAGATGCTTTTCATATGGGGGGCCCATTGTAGCACTGACTGCTATGTTTTCAAAAGTCATTACTAGATTTGTCACAAGTTGCTTTTTTTTTTTTTAGAAATAAGAGTCATCTGATTACTCACTAAATGTAGCGATAAAGTCGCTACGTTGGCCACACTGATCCCTTCTGCCGTCTTCTTATGCTCTGGCAAATGGTTAGCTACAGTTCAATGCATAATATCATTTACTGTACAGAGTTGTAACAACAAGCTACATTTAAAGACTGCCCCATTATGTGTTTATTCCAAATGTAGTTGTGGTGGCCCGCCACAAATTAATAAATGTATAGGAAACAATGGTGAGATTCACTAAAATAGTTGCTGAAGTGTCACTAATGTACATGCTAAAAGTATGTTATGTGACACACATTAATATTTCATATAACATTATTGACATATTACTGTATGTCAATAATGTTATATGTTAAATATCATGTTTACTCTGTATCTTACCAGAATCAGTACATCTGGCTGGCGGCAGGAAAGTTCAGCAAACACCACTCTAGCTTTTTGACCACCTATTTGAAGACATGACGTACATGTATTAAAACATTTTATAATCAATCAATTCTTTATTATCATATGTACAACATAAATTTGGTTGCACGTTCACACCGGAGAGTTTGGAGATCTGAATGGTGTGTGCGTGGCTCTCCAGACCAAAGCGTCCCAGACACTTCCTGCTATCTTGGTAGGGAAGGTTAAAGTTTCTCATTAGGTACTCAGTGGGATTCTCCTCCATGTTCAACTGATCTGCATATTGTTGGTTGAAGAAGCCCACTTTCTGCAGGAAAAAAAGACCACAGTGGAAAATTACAGCTTTACTCAATGTATTTCGCTGGATATGTCTTTACTTGTCCACAAACAGGGTATTGTAGGATTACATGGTTATCACAAGATTTAATTTTATGCATTACTACAAGTAGTAGTGTTGCTGCTGTGTGTTAAATGTGGTGTGTATTACTGCCTCTTCATACATGATATCAAGTTTATTTGGAGTGTGATGGTGGTTTTTGCAAGGTAATTCCAAAAATTAACTTTCTGTGCTTCAAAAGTAGTGTACCACATTACATAAAATATATAGGTAACGGTGTTGTAACAAATGTAAATATTATTACATTACTCGTTATTAGAAAAAGTAACCCTCTTACTATGTAAGAGCGTATTTCCTACCACTGCTCATCGACCAGAATTTTTGCCATTAAACAAGTTAAATCTAAATATTGCTTAGTCAAGTACCCTATCACAAGGGTTATTAACCTTTCCACTACAGAGGGGCCCAGAGTCCACTCAAATATTGACACTAAAATAAGTGGATCATATTCAGTAATAATAACCAACCGACTTATAGTTCAACAGAATAAACTTTGACAAAAGATATAAAATAACTGGTTACAATACAAAGATTATTACAAAGGCTTGAGTCAGGCTGATTACAAAAATAAATCCATCCATCCATTTCCTACCGCTTATTCCCCTTTGGGGTCGCGGGGGGCGCTGGTGCCTATCTCAGCTACAATCGGGCGGAAGGCGGGGTACACCGTGGAAAAGTCGCCACCTCATCGCAGTACAAAAATAAATACTAATCAAATATACTGCATAAGAAGGGACTCAAAACTGTTGAAAAACATAAATACAATTATGCAATACTAAAATATATACATTCTAATTTAATAATAATATAAATGTTTCTTAATCAAACTGTCAATACAATTTAAGTGCAAATGTAAATACAGCTTTACCATTTTAGGCATAGTTGTTGCACTTTGGAAAGTTCTCAATTACTTTAAGGCCTACTGAAACCCACTACTACCGACATGCAGTCTGTTTATATATCAGAGATGAAATCTTAAAGGGGAACATTATCACCAGACCTATGTAAGCGTCAATATATACCTTGATGTGCAGAAAAAAGATCATATATTTTTTTTACCAATTTCCGAACTCTAAATGGGTATTCCGAACTCTAAATTGGCGAATTAAACGCCTTTCTGTTCATCGCTCTTTTTGCGATGACGTCAGAACTTGACGTCTCCGAGGTAATAAAGCCGCCATTTTCATTTTCAACACATTACAAACACCGGGTCTCAGCTCTGTTATTTTTCGTTTTTTCGACTATTTTTGGAACTTTGGAGACATCATGCCTCGTTTGTGTCTTGTCGGAGGGTGTAACAACAATAACAGGGAGGGATTCAAGTTGCACCACCGGCTCGAAGATGCGAAAGTGTCTGCCGCCAGACCCCAATTGAATGTGCCAGAGTGTCTCCACATTTTACCGGCGATGCCAGACATGACACAGAAATGTATGGATAACCTGCAGATGCATTTGCAACGATAAATTCAACGAAATCAAAAAGGTGAGTTTTGTTGATGTTGACTTATGTGCTAATCAGACATATTTGGTTGCGGAGTGACTGCTACGCTAATCGACGCTAACATGCTATTTACCGGCGGTGCTAAAGCAGACATGGCACAGAGATGTATGGATAACCTGCAGATACATTTGCAACTATAAAGTCAACAAATTCACAAAGGTGAGTTTTGTTGATGTTGACTGCCAGCTAATCGATGCTAACATGCTACACTAATCGATGCTAACATGCTATTTACCGGCGGTGCTAAAGCAGACATGGCACAGAGATGTATGGATAACCTGCAGATGCATTTGCAACTATATTAAGTTTCCTTCCACCCACATTTAATGCAAAAAAAACACTTACCAATCGAAGCATTTAAGTTGCTCCAGTGTCACGAGATGCGAAAGTCCTGATCGTTTGGTTCGCACATTTTACCGGCGATGCTAACGCAGCTATTCGGCCATGCTATGGCTATGAATAGCGTCAATAGCTATTCGCTCAATAGCTTCAGTTTCTTCTTTAATACTTTCATACTCCAACCATCCGTTTCAATACATGCGTAATCTGTTGAATCGCTTAAGCCGCTGAAATCTGAGTCTGAATCCGAGCTAATGTCGCTATATCTTGCTGTGCTATTTACCATTGTTTGTTTACATTGGCAGCACTGTATGACGTCAGGGAAATGGATAGTCGCATCGCAAATAGCGAAAATAAAGCACTTTAAAGCATTTTTTAGGGTTATTCGGGGACCGGTAAAATTTCGAAAAAAAATTTCAAAAAATACAACAAGCCACTGGGAACTGATTTTTATTGTTTTTAACCCTTTTGAATAATAATGTTCCCCTTTAACATTGCAACACATGCCAATACGGCGAGTTTAGTTTACTAAATTGCAATTTTAAATTTTACGCAAGGTATCCCGTTGAAAACGTCGCGGAATGATGACGCTTATGTTGACGAGTGCTTATGACGTTATTGGTTAGAACGGACATTTTAGCCCAGCACCACTCACGCCTAAAGGTAGTCTCTTTTAATCGCATAATTACACAGTATTTTGGACATCTGCGTTGCGGAGTCTTTTGCAATTTGTTCAATTAATAATGGAGACTATAAAGAACAATGCTGTTGGTGGAAAGCAGTGGATTGCAGCTGCCTTTAGCAACCGAAACACAGCCGGTGTTTCTTTGTTTGTTGTGAAGCTTTAACACAGAGCGGTCAAGCGAACATGTTTCTCTATCACATGTCACCCAATTGTGATATTAAGTCGGCTCTTACCGGAGACTTCAGCTGGTTATGCGACCTCTTGCAGCTGTCAAAAAGGCAGCTGTGATCTTGGCTCCTCCATTGGCTTCTCTCAGAGACACTGGCGTTCACCGCAGCCCTCCGACTTTCAGGTATGACTTTATAATCTCACTAAAACACTACTAACACAATAAGCAGGTAAGGTATTTTACAGAATTATCCTAGTAAATGTGTAATAACATCTGAATCGCTCCCACTGCCGCCGCCTGGAGCCGTCGCCTTTTTAATTTTTTTTATAGTGCTTCACTCTAACTTTCCTCATCCACGAATCTTTCATCCTCGCTCAAATTAATGGGGAAATTGTCGCTTTCTCGGTCGGACTCGCTCTCGCTGCTGGTGGCTATGATTATAAACAATGTGAGGAAGTTTGGAGCCCTCACACCGGTGATGTCACGCGCACATCGTCTGCTACTTCCGGTACAGGCAAGGCTTTTTTATTAACGACCAAAAGTTGCGAACTTTATCGTCGATGTTCTCTACTAAATCCTTTCAGCAAAGATATGGCAAAATCGCAAAATGATCAAGTATGACACATACAATGGACCTGCTATCCCCGTTTAAATAAGATAATCTCATTTCCGTAGGCCTTTTAGCTCCAAACTTCTTCTGTTTGTGTGATATTTTCATTACTGCCACAAGTGGTGGAAAAGCGTATTACAACAACAACATAAGGACCACAGCTGAGTAACACCCGATAGTCTTTGGCGGCCTTCTAGGGGGCGCTCCCGGCCCAACAATGGGCCCTGTGGTTAAAAGGGAACTGCATTTTTTGGAATTTTGCCTATCGCTCAAATTGCATTCAAGTATGTAACAATCGGCTTGTCCTAGGTGGCTAAAAATGCAGCTCATGGGACCATTTCATTCAGTCTCTGAATCACTTTAAAAATGCATCCAAAAACCGCCAACAATAGAAAGAATGAACACTGAGGAACTGTTTGCTAGCGTAATAACGTATCGCCTTGCGACTGCATAGCCGTAAGCCAGCTTCTGCGTCAGCAGCTGCATGGCTTTTAAGTTAGTAATGCGATAGGACACTAATCTGTACTGATTGAGACACAAAAATGATAATATTACAGTATCTGTACAGTATTAGCCCACATTCCATGTTTTATGTGTGCAGAGCTCAACAGTATATGTTGTTGTAATAACAAGCATGATGTGCGTGATGATCAATATTATAGTGACTCACTCGATGGATAGTTTGTTTGGTCAAGCTGTCTGGGAAGTTGATTTTGGGTAAGAATTAAATTTTTTTTCAACATAGATTGGTTCTAAGTTCCACATTTGCAGACTGTCGTGTGGGAGTGTGGGGAAAAATCGATTCGAATACGTATTGCGATTCTCACATTGTGCGATTCACAGTCGATTCTCATTTAAAAAAAAAAAATTTTTTTATTTATCAATCCAACAAAACAATACACAGCAATATCATAACAATGCAATCCAATTCCAAAACCAAACCTGGCCCAGCAACGCTCAGAACTGCAATAAACAGAGCAATTGAAAGGAGACACAAACACGACACAGAACAAACCAAAAGTAGTGAAACAAAATTGAATATTATCAACAACAGTATCAATATTAGTTATAATTTCAGCATAGCAGTGATTAAAAATCCCTCATTTACATTATCATTAGACATTTAAAAAAAAGGAACAATAGTCACAGTGGCTTACACTTGCATCGCATCTCATAAGCTTGACAACACACTGTGTTCGATGTTTTCACAAAGATAAAATAAGTCGTATTTTTGGTTCGTTTAATAGTTAACAAATTTACATTATTGTAATCAGTTGAGAAAACATTGCCCTTTACAATTATAAAATCTTTTAAAAAAAAATCTACTACTCTGCTAGTATGTCAGTAGATCCTGCTGAAATCCCATGTATTGAATGAATACAGAATCGTTTTGAATCGGAAAAATATCGTTTTTGAATCGAGAATGGCGTTGAATCGAAAAATAATCGATACATAATCGAATCGCGACCCCCAAGAATCGATATTGAATCGAATCGTGGGACACCCAAAGATTCGCAGCCCTACTGTCTTGGCTTCTTTCTGTTCCAAAATTTCACCCTCCGGTTTTTTGCTCCCCTGTATAACCAGTAGTTTATCTTACGTATATTCAGCTTAATAGAGATATTTTGAACTCATTTGTTCAAAAACAGTCGTCTTGTTGTCTATTACAGAGTCTGCCATGATTACGACACACGTTTGTTTTCAGAAGTAGGAGCACACATTTGTTGCCAGAAGTCGGAAGTGCGTTGCTGTGGAAACGGAAATAAATGCGCTAAGGAAAGAAGTTCCGATACAGCTAAAAATTACTAAATACAGAAAATATTGTACATATTACATATTGTTACTAATGTGTCAGTTACTACACTATAAATATACTTGCAGTGTGTGTATACAAAACATTGATGGAAAGTTTTGACGTTTTTTAGAGGACTTTGAAGGCTACAACAGTGACTCCATTAGCCTCATCTTGCAAGTGTTTGTCAAATGTAGAATCCTAAAAAACACGACTTAAGTGTTCTTGTCTCTCATTATAATTGGGAAAGATAAGCAACATTCTAAAAAAAAGTGCAGTTCCCCTTTGAGAAACACTGCCCTAAGACATATTTGGTGATAGCATATTAATTGATCACACATTTTAAAATCTTTATCAGTGTTTCTCTTACGATAAATATTAAATTGTAAATTCAATTTGATCTATCTGCAACTATCTATACATATATCTATAACTATCAATACATATATCTATTTATGCACAACATTCTAATTTTAAATGTATATATTTTTATCTACCTACCTATATAGCTGTCTATCTATATCTATTGACAATAGCTATATATTATTTGTATATATACAGTAATTAATACCTTTTACACAAGCATTTTCTTTAGAGCTTAAGTAAAAAAATTATTAACTTTTCATTTTATTCAACATTTTTTTTAATCTAAGTGCCAGGTCACAACAGAAGTAATTTAAAGATACTTTTCATGTAGAACAGGTCCATAAAACATTGTTCTTTGATTACATTATCTACAATGAATAATATTTTGTTATTTACGCAACAGCATCTTAGCACATGTACCTGTACACGTGTTTCTATTGATTATCAGCCTATTAAATGCACGTGCAAACCAAATGTAAGTGAAAAGTAATTACATTACAAAGATAGGTGTATGCACATGCTGTTCCGAATAAATGGGTGTAAGATTGAACAAAAATTGGTCTTTGCTTACCAAACGGTGATTCTTCCTCATCTCACCTTTAGTCTGGAAAAAAATAAAAAATAAAATCACTCAAGGTGGTAATGTACAGATAACATAATTGAACTTATCAAATCGGACATACGTACAGGAGTTAGTTTACCAGTAAGCAGTAACAGTAGAGTACTCTTCCCAACACCATTTGGTCCGACTATACAAACTGGGGAAAAAATAAATGGAGACAGTGAACAGTGGATGCAACATAGGGGGAAAAGTTTTAATGATGCAAGAACAGTGATGCGGTAATTGGGTTGTACTGGCCCTGATCATAAATATGATACATGCTGAAGTGTGTTATTCAAATTATTGGCCATCTTTGCATGAACACACTGACTATATTGACTTTCATTCTGATAAGAATATGATACATTCTTGTGTTCATAAAATATACAAAAACTACAAAATGACAATATACAGTGGTTGACGTGTATACATGTCCACGTTAATGTGACTCCAATCAGAAAACTCTGCATATTCAAATTGTGCTTACCGTACTTACATATAAACAAATACACACGTAGGGATCGCCTTCACACGTACACAACTTAGATGATACAACAGTACAGATAGCTAGAGGATGTGGTCAGAAATGTAAATTAATTCATCATTTGCAACCATGTGCAATAAATGTTATTTTATCAGTGGCGGTCCACTAAGGAAACATTTGAATTGCCACAATTACCCATTATCTCACTTTTAAACACAATAGACAAACTGTCTGATTGCAGCCTGTCATTCCAACTTTCTACAATAGATGGCATTGTAACTCTCCACCAGAGTGCTCAGGAATCAGTTTAGCCAGTTGGTATTTGAGATTAGTAAAAGGGTGAATGTGACTAAGAGAGGCAAGCGGTAGAAAATGGATGGGTGGAAAACAGCTGACATTAGTGACGTGTCTACAAAGCGGCCATCTTTACTTTCCCATTTAAGGCGGTGGAAGAAAATGAGTTAATATTAAAAAAAAATCATAATGTTCTTATCATAATTAACTCAGGAAGGGGAAGCAGTGCCCTGTCAAGACCGTGTATGGTGCGAATGGTGTTCTGCTGACCTCGACTGCGGATGTTGTGGATCGGTGGAAAGAATACTTCTAAGACCTCCTCAATCCCACCATCACGTCTTCCTATGAGGAAGCAGTGCCTGGGAAATCTGTGGTGGGCTCTCCCATTTCTGGGGCTGAGGTTGCCGAGGTAGTTAAAAAGCTCCTCGGAGGCAAGGGGTGGTTGAGATCCGCCCGGAGTTCCTTAAGGCTCTGGATGATGTGGGACTGTCTTGGTTGACAAGACTCTGCAGCATCGCGTGGACATCGGGGGCGGTACCTCTGGATTGGCAGACCGGGGTGGTGGTTTTTCTCTTTAAGAAGGGGAACCGGAGGGTGTGTTCCAACTATCTTGCGATCACACTCCTCAGCCTTCCCGGTAAGGTCTATCCAGGTGTGCTGGACAGGAGGCTACGCCGGATAGTCGAACCTCGATTCAGGAGGAACAGTGTGGTTTTTGTCCTGGTCGTGGAACTGTGGACCAGCTCTATACTCTCGGCAGGATCCTTGAGGGTGCATTGGAGTTTGCCCAACCAGTCTACATGTGCTTTGGGGACTTGGAGAAGGGATTCGACCGTGTGGGGAGTGCTCAGAGAGTATGGGGTATCGGATTGTCTGATTGTGGCGGTTCGCTCCCTGTATGATCAGTGTCAGAGCTTGGTCCGCATTGCCGGCAGTAAGTCGGACACGTTTCCAGTGAGAATTGGACTCCGCCAAGGCTGTCCTTTGTCACCAATTCTGTTCATAACTTTTATGGACAGAATTTCTAGGCGCAGTCAAGGCGTTGAGGGGTTCCGGTTTGGTGGCCGCAGGATTAGGTTTCTGCTATTTGCAGATGATGTGGTCCTGATGGCTTCATCTGGCCGGGATCTTCAGCTCTCACTGGATCGGTTTGCAGCAGAGTGTGAAGCGACCGGGATGAGAATCAGCACCCCCAAGTCCGAGTCCATGGTTCTCAGTCGGAAAAGGGTGGAGTGCCATCTCCGGTTAGGGAGGAGACCCTGCCCCAAGTGGAGGAGTTGAAGTACCTCAGAGTCTTGTTCACGAGTGAGGGAAGAGTGGATCGCAAAATCGACAGACGGATTGGCGCGGCGTCTTCAGTAATGCGGATGCTGTATCGATCCGTTGTGGTGAACAAGGAGCTGAGCCTTAAGGCAAAGCTCTCAATTTACCGGTCGATCTACGTTCCCATCCTCACCTATGGTAATAAGCTTTGGGTCGTGACCGAAAGGGCAAGATCAGGGGTACAAGCGGCCGAAATGAGTTTCCTCCGCCGTGTGGCAGGGCTCTCCCTTAGAGATAGCGTGAGAAGCTCTGCCATTCGGGAGGAGCTCAAAGTAAAGCCGCTGCTCCTCCACATCGAGAGGAGCCAGATGAGGTGGTTCGGGCGTCTGGTCAGGATGCCACCCGAACGCCTCCCTAGGGAGGTGATTAGGGCACGTCCAACCGGTAGGAGACCATGGGGAAGACCCAGGACACGTTGGGAAGACTATGTCTCCCGGCTGGCCTGGGAACGCCTCGGTATCCCCCAGGAAGAGCCGGACGAAGTGGCTGGGGAGAGGGAAGTCTGGGCTTCCCTGCTTAGGCTGCTGCCCCCGCGACCCGACCTCGGATGAGCGGAGGAAGATGGATGGATGGATGGATGGTTCTTAATTCTAAACTGATTTTCCTTCCGATTACTTTACTGTCAATGTCAAATCATGTGCTATTAATACATTGCTAGTGTCCTTGTTTCAACCATACGGCTTGTTTTGCTAACTTTTTGTTGTCTTCTTATCCGTCGCTTAGCTTTGCTGCAACATTGCACTAGCGCATGTAGTTATATCTATGATTATAATGCCTTGCTTCTGGCCAAGGGGAAACACCATTGCACTTTTTCACTTTGTCTTTATTAATTAGCGCAGTATACAGCCACTGTGTGTCAGTCACTCCACATACGAGACGCTGAGCCAACACGGCTAACTCCACCATTAAACGCTAAAGTCATACGTCAACAGGCACCATTCTTTAAAAGGCAACACCAATTATCAGACACTTTCGGTAGTTTCAACATGAAAGCAGTATCACTTATGGTCAATTATGTGAATGACTGTTATCCTCAGATGAAAGGTTATAGGTTAGGCCAGTGATTCTCAAACTGTGGTACGTGTATCACTTGGAGTACGCCATAGAATCACTTGCTTAAAGTAGAGTGTTTTATTTTCCAATTTTCTAACACAGCGTCACTATTCGAACTGTGTGAAATGTTACAGTGACCAGAAATATCAAATATACATGTTACATAAAACCTCTGCCTTCTTTTAAATAAATACTTGGGCCTACTAAGCTACTGTATTCTTATGTTGGTCATTATGGTGGTACTTGGAGAGCAAGGTTTTTTCTGAGGTGGTACTTAGTGAAAACAGTTTAAGAACTACTGCAATATGATGTTCAGGAACAACACAGGCACACACCTCTTTAAACTGTTGGACCACTAGTATCCACAGTGAACTCATTGTTGCCCCTGGCTACATAACACCACTGTTTCAACATTCTTTATGAAATCCACACTGCAAAAAGAATGGTTCAAATACAAAAGGCCCAACAACTACACAACATTCATGCACATGATGTGTGCATGAAAACCTTAGATACTAACTGACCAGATACATTGGTGAACAGATGAAAAGACAGATAAACAGTGTCTGTTTCTGTCAAGCTTCTGCAAACTTACTTCTTGATTCCATGTCAATTCCAAAGTCTACATTCTTGAAGAGATGCTTCTGACTGTCGTAGCTGAAATCAACACCTGGAATAAACACAAACAAAGTAAATATAGGCTTTTGATCATTTGCATTAGGCCAAGTCTAATATAAGTTCTCCCAAGCTTAAGGTTTGGACCCAAAAGGGTACTTTTTGTTAGGTCACCTGTTTTGCTTTTAATTATCAGTTTATTGTTTATCCTTATTTTGAGACAATCAGTCCATATTTTAATAAATTAGAAATCCTACCAAGCAATAACGCATTCTGACCCCATTTGCACACAATTTTTGTCCTTATAACAAGATTGGTAAACAAGAGACCAATTCAATTACAGTCATACCAATTGTTCCCAATATTCTCTTTGGGGTTGGTTGTCACATAAATTTATACATAATTGTGTGTGCTCAAAGACTATGCACGGACTGCCCGCAGTCATCAGATCTTCCATTGCCTTGTTGTAGTTTCCTGTGAAATTTTACTTGTGCGCGTTGTTTACATTTTCATGTCACAGCGCCCTGCACTGACTATGTGGAAGTGGCGCTTCTCTGCCTGCCTGCTCATCACCGTAGAAAGTCAATCGTATGTACGGCCATTATATTCAAAGGACGGCTGTTGTCGGAGTACTCAAGTGTTTAATTTAAACATTTTCCTGATTTTGATTTTATGATATCTTGCATTGTGCCTAAAATGCATAATTGTGCCACATTCAATGCGTGTCGAGAAAAATACATGCGAAGTAGGGGTGGGCGATATGGCTTAAAATCTATATTGTGATAGATATTCCAACCTCCAGCCATTATATATATATATATATATATATATATATATATATATATATATATATATATAGTATATCAAAATATATTATTTGGTATCTAAATGATAATATAACCCTTTAAAAAGTGGTTACAAAGGTTCATAATTGGTCTGCTGACATATGCGGTAACCAAATGTGTAATTTCCAGATGTAGAATTTTTCTACCAACTATTAATCATCTATTGATCAATTTACTGCTAATATCTGCTTACTTTCTGTTGTCACATGGTTCTATTAACACTTTTGTTAAAAATTAATGAGCACTTATTTATCTATTGTTTGAATACTTAACATTGGTTCTTGGCGATACCACAAATGTGGGTACGGACTAAGTAGTGACAGTATTGGTTATTCTAATGCTGATATTGACACTTGAAATTTTCAAGACCATTTAAGGCTTAAACTTTTGAACACAGGCATACTCACAAAAAAACACAAGATGATGGTGTAAAAATACCAAATACATATATAAATTATTTCCTACAACTGGCTCTAAATGGCAGCACGGTGAACCAGGGGTTAGTGTGTGTCATACTATACGAAGGTCCTGCGTTCGAGCCCCAGGCTCAGGGTCTTTCTGTGTGGAGGTTGCTAGTTCTCCCTGTAACTGCCTGGGTTCCCTTCGGCGAGTACTACGGCTTCCTCCGGCTTCCAAAGACATGCACCTGGGGATAGGCTGATTGGCAACACTAAGTTGGCCCGAGTTTGTGAATGTTGTCTATTTGTGCGATAAGGTGGCGAATGTCCGAAGTGTAATCTGTTTTCCGCCCGAGTGCAGCTCGGATAGGCTCCAGTACTCCCCCTAGACCCAAGAGGGACAAGTGGTAAAAAATGGATGGATTGATGGCTCAGATTTAAATCCTTTTTTTTTTGTCCTTGAAAAGCCTCTTTTGTCCTGTGATTTATTTCCTGACTTTGATAACGAAAACAAAAATGAAAACATTTAGATCTTTAGTGTCAACTATGTAATGATGTTATACTTGGTATCCTTAGTGTCAATATTTGTTTTGATCTGCTCTCCTTTTGTTAACATACAAGAGCTGTAGCTTGCGGTTAGCATATCCTCTTACGTTGTTTAGTATATCATGATTAGCAATTCCTTGTCCTTCAGCCATGATACTTGTAAGAAACATTGTTTATTTGCCGCAATGGAGGCGATGATTGTCAACTTCGAAGTGGCTTTGCACTGTGAAGGGACCTTAGCCACTAGCGAGAATGCTACATTGGGTTGAGGAGGCGTTTGTTTTCTCGTCACTGTCAAATTTGTAGGACACAGCTAGAACGTATCAACAACATGCATTATCCCAATATAGCGACAGTATTGAAAGCTCTATTTACTTTACAAATCAATTTAAATTATATTGTATATCGTGTACACAGTGCCTTCCCGAAAGATGGACGTCATTGCTCATTTTGCTTGATGATGCTTTATGTTATGTATGTAATGCAAGTCATCCTTCAGATTGAGTTCTGCCCTTGTTGAAATACGTTACATTACGACTATTGAAAGATATGTTGAAAAAATTCACACGCAAATAAAAAGTGTGATAACAAACCATTTCAGCCAATATGGGCCACACTGTTTTAAGATTCAGATTTTTGTTAAATAAACAAATAATTGTAATCTGTATTTATAGTCACACTTTCTGGATTGTGTTTACATTCAGTCTGTGTCAGTTACAACAAAAGCACCCTTCTTGGTAAGGTTGGGGAGGCGGGTGTTACGTGGCAGGAAGGTCACCTACGCAGTGGTAGGTGATGCTATTTATTTAATGACTATTATATTATTTTAAGTTTTTATAAACCCTCCACACATCTTTCACGCATACTTATAACAATTCAAATGATCTTAAAACACACAAAAACCAAATTCATTTGAACATGAAGATTTAAATGGGTATTCAAATGTCCATTTCTTTTTATAACCATTAACTGTACTCAATTGAACTTTAAAAACTGCAATGCACTAAAACATAGTAAGTTAATCGAGGGGAACTCTGCATATCATTTTAAAGCCGTATCGCCCACTTATACTACCGCTTGGTGTTTATTTTATGTCCAAATGCAACTAGTAATATAATTTAATATAATAGTCATTAAATAAATAGCGTCACCTACCACTGCGTAGGTGACCTTCCCGTCACCTACGCAGTGGTAGGTGACGCTATTTATTTAATGACTATTATATTAAATTATATTATTTAAAGTCTTTATAAACCCTCCACACATCTTTCACGCATACTTAAAACAATTCAAATGATCTTAAAACACACAAAAACCTAATTCATTTGAACATGAACATTTAAATGGGTATTCAAATGTCAATTTCTTTTTACAACCATTAACTGTACTCAATTGAACTTTAAAAACTGCAATGCACTGAAACATAGTAAGTTAATCGAGGGGAACTCTGCATATCATTTTAAAGCCGTATCGCCCACTTATACTACCGCTTGCTGTTTATTTTATGTCCAAATGCAACTAACTGTCTTTTTAATTGTATACTTCCAAAGACATGCTCCAGGGCAGGGGCGCTCACACTTTTTCTGCAGGCGAGCTACTTTTCAATTGACCAAGTCGAGGAGATCTACCTCATTCCTATTTATAATTTATATTTATTTATTTATGAAAGAGACATTTTTGTTAACAAGTTAATGGTGTTTAATGATAATACAAGCATGTTTAACACACATAGATTCCTTTCTTTCATGAAGACAAGAATATAAGTTGTGTATTTGATGCTGATTACTTGCATTCATTGGAATTAGACAGTAGTGCTGATAACGTCCGCATTTTCAAATGGAGGGGAAAAAAAGTCCTCCTTTCTGTCAATACCACATGAAAGTGGTTGGATTTGGCATCTCATTGTCCAACTTGCATACTCGTTTTAAACACTTTGTTATGAGAGTAGCATATGTGTGTGGCCCTTTAATGTCTGGCAGCAGGTGAGTGACGTCAGTGACTGTGCGGGTGGGCAAGCAAGTGAGAAAGCGGTCGCTGAGGGCGGGGAGAAATACATTGGCATCCAATTCCGTAGCTTGCTAGCTTGTGCACACTAGCTTTCTGAGACTCTTATTTTGTTAGCACAGGCAGGATGAAACAGGTCTTTTATGGTGAAGACAGGAACTGTGCTGTCGGTCTTTAGAGTTTTGAGAGTAGGTAAGGAGTCTCTAGAAATAAAATGTGTTTCTCTGCGTCCGCTCTGTTAGTGATTTTTTTCTTAAATATGAGCTCGCAGCAGCCAGCGTCATCTCACAAGATCCTCGGGTACCGAGAATGTCAAACAACTGACGAAAGTGAAGTATTGGTATGATTAATGATTGCTCATTTTTATGTCTATTTTTTAATGCCTGGCTTGAGATCGACTGACACACCCTCCGAGATCGACCAGTCGATCGCGATCGACGTAATGGGCACCCCTGCTCCAGGGGATAGGTTGATTGGCAACACTAAATTGGCCCTAGTGTGTGAATGTGAGTGTGAATATTGTCCGTCTATCTGTGATGGCCCTGCGATGAGGTGGCGACTTGTCCAGGGTGTACACCGCCTTCCGCCCGAATGCAGCTGAGATAGGCTCCAACCCGCCATGGCCCCGAACAGGAAAAGCGGTGGGAAATGGATGGATGGATGGACAAAATTAGAAAAAAAGGGCTTAACATAATCACACCACGTTGTGATCATATGTACTTTTGCATAACATCTAAATTGAATGTAATGTAAAAAATGAAAAGATTATAAACAATTAAGAATGTAGGGTGGTTACTTAGTTACATGCGAAAAGCAATTCAATATTAGTCATCATAAGCTACATAGTTCAATATATTTAACTCAGCTTTGTGTTTGAGCTAACTGTTCTGATTGCTGCATATAATTTGGCCTTTAAAAAATTCTGTGGACTAATAAAACATGAGCTTGGACCCACTAAACGCCTCCAAGCTGCACTTTAGACTCTCATGGGGTCTCATGTAACAAGCATTGTGTGGATTTAAAATAAATAAACGCTCAAATCCAGAAAACATTGTAAGCGAGTAAAAATTCAGATGTGCTAACTTGTTCGCAGGCACAAATCCAAGCACATTTTTTTGTTACATTGCAATCTACCGTACTTGGAATTGATCCCAGATGTCTGTGTGGCTTGGCACACCCAGGCCACGCCCTTTATAAATGCAGAAATCATATTAAAGGAGCAATGTGACTGAGTACTGCATGCATCGCCCGATTAAGACTCAGGTATGCTCGTTTCTCCTGTTTAGAGCAATTAAAAAGAGGGTTGAACATGTGTGCTATGGGAACAGCACAGGGGCTAAAAAAAGAAATGGTCAGGCATCAGGAAAAAAGTGAAATAGCAGATAGATAGATAGATGTACATAGCAAAAGCAGATGAGCGTTGGAAAAAATAGTCGCTGCAACTGTCCCCCTTCGTCTCCCTGCCGAGGCCAAGTGTCGGGTTTAGGCGGTGGAGGGGTAATTGTTCATATCTCTCTAATTGATCAGTTTGAGGAGTACAAGTTGGCACTTTTTATGTGGACCGTTACCCAGCATCACCTTTGTGTGTCACCAAAGTATCTACGATAGCTATGAAGTTGGCGTGAGGCAGCACACATTTCCACTTCATCAGTCTTGATACATCTCAACTATGCCAGAAAAAGGGTTTACAGCAGGTTTTTGGGCGTATGCAACCTTGTTACATTAGGCCCCTGGTGTAACTAGTGTTCTGAGCACACAAGAGTTTCTAAATACCAGTTGAAAAATGCAACAGAACAGATCTTTTCTTACTGTGAAGGCCAAGAATTGGTGGGGAAAGAGGCGGAGGGTTGGGGAAGGTGAACTTGACAGTGTACTCCTTGGGCCTCTTGAGCAACTCTGGGGCCTCCAGGCTCTCCTCTTCCTGACCTCCCTTCTTCTTGCCTTTTTGTTGTTTTCTCGTCAGAACCTCTTTTGTTTGCTTCTCCTAAGAGCATCGTCCAAATAAAGGACAGAGATGAGAGTCGGCTTCCTCAAATCTAAACGCTCAGTTGGGACGACAAAACTCACAGCCTGTTTGGTAGATTTGCCACCAGCCTTGAGGTCCTTAAGTTTCTTCTCCTGCTTGTCATACTGTTTCTGGAGTTCTTTTTGCTTCTGGACATACATTTTCTTGAAGGTCACTATAAAAACACACATGAAAACAGTTAATTACATTAAGCAACTTATAAAATGACTCTCAGACCTACAGTTGTGATCAAAATTATTCAACCCCCACACAATTTTGGTGTTTTAGAAAGTTGTATATTTATTCCGTATTTTGTTTAAAGTCATATCAAATAAATATGCATTAAATAGACAAATGCAACTTGAATTACAACAATATATTTTGTACCATACCAAACAGTGTCCTTTCTCTTAATATCTCATTGACAAAATTATTCCACCCCTTGAAGATCATAACTCTTAAGAACAGAATTTGAATAAGGTCTTTTCAATCAGGTGTTGAAAATACCTGTAGATGTGATTACAACCATAACGAGCAACAATTAAACTGATTGAAAAAGACTGACGCTCAGCTTCTTGTAGATGGTCAATGGTGTATTTGCAACATGGTGAAGTCCAGGGAATGGTCAAAGAGAGGAGGTAATTTCTCTTCATAAGAAAGGATATGGATATAAGAAAATAGCAAAGACATTACACATTCCAAGAGACACAGTTGGGAGCATAATTCGCAAGTTTAAAGCTAAAGGCACAGTGGAAACACTACCTGGGCGTGGTAGAAAGAGGATTCTGTGTGCAACTGCTGTCCGGTATTTGAAGCGTACAGTGGTGAAAAACCCCCGGGTAACAGCTGAGGAACTACAACAGGACATTGTAGAGGGAGGAACACAGGTTTCGTCCCAGACAATAAGGCGCGCAGTACGAGATGATGGCCTCCATGACAGAACTCCCAGGCGCACCCCACTTCTGACTACCAGGCACAAGAAAAATTGACTCCAGTATGCCAAAAATCATCTGGACAAACCCCAAAGGTTTTGGTAAACTGTTCTATGGAGTGATGAGACAAAACTGGAACTCTTTGGGCCTATGAATCAACATTATGTCTGGAGGAGAAAAAATGAAGCTTACAAAGAGAAGAACACCTTGCCTACTGTTAAGCATGGTGGGGGATCAATCATGCTCTGGGGCTGTTTCTCTGCCTCAGGTACCCGGAATCTCCAGCGCGTTCAAGGCATTATGAATTCTGTTTCCTACCAGGATATATTAGCTGCAAATGTCATGAAGTCAGTGACAAAGCTGAGGCTTGGGAGACGTTGGACCTTCCAACAGGACAACAATCCCAAGCATACCTCCAAATCAACATCAGAGTGGTTGCAGAAGAAGGGCTGGAAGACTCTGGAGTGGCCTTCACAGTTGCCAGACCTAAATCCAATAGAAAACCTGTGGTGGGACTTGAAGAAGGCAGTTGCAGCATGCAAGCCCAAGAATCTGAATGAACTGGAGGCCATTGCCCAAGAGGAATGGGCTAAAATACCTGTAGATCGTTGCCAGAAGCTTGTGTGTGTCCGGTCACATTTGAAGGATGTAATTACTGCCAAAGGGTGTTATACCAAGTACCATATTATTCGGACTATAAGTTGCGTTTTTTTTTGTAGTTTGGCCGGGGGTGAGACTTGGCCAAACTATTTAAAAAATTAAAAAAAATAAAAATATTTATTTTTATTTTTTTTGGTTTGACCGGGTCTCACCCCCCGCTGGACTGTGGAGAAGACTGCGACTTATAGTCCGAAAAATACGGTACTAAAGATGCATGTAACTAGGGGGTTCAATAATTTTGTCAATGAGATATTAAGAAAAATGTCCTTTTTTGGTATTTTGTAAAATACAGTGTTACAATTTAAGTTGCATTTGTGTATTTGACACATCTTTATTTGATATGACTATAAACAAAATACGGAATAAATGTCCAACTTGCCAAAACACCAAAATTGTGTGGGGGTTGAATATTTTTGATCACAACTGTACGTAGTAATACAATGGAACCCTACAGAACAGCAATCTGTATGTGGCAGCAGCGCCGTGGTCGGGGCGGAAGGAAGATGACGTCATTATATAATTTCTATAATTGGCAATGATGCATGTATTTTGTTAAAGGATTAAAACATTGTACAGTACATATATATTTAAATACAAACATTTGTGTTATTATCAGTTATTAGTATCAACAATCATAAATAGTATTTTACCTGTTCCATTATATAGTTTTGCTCTATTTTTGGTGATTCTGGGTTTTTCAAAACCCAAAACCAGTTAGCACATTGTGCAAATTGTAAATAAAAACAGAATACAATGATTTGCAAATCCTTTTCAACTTATATTCGATTGAATACACTGCAAAAATAAGATAATTAATGTTCGAAATGAGAAACGCAATTATTTTTTGCAAATAATCATTAACTTATAATTGAATGGCAGCAACACATCGCAAAAAAGTTGGCACAGGGGCATTTTTACCACTGTTACATCGCCTTTCTTTTTAACAACACTCAGTTAACGTTTGGCAACTGAGGAGACCAATTTTGAAGCTTTTCAGGTGGAATTCTTTCCCATTCTGGCTTGATGTACAGCTTAAGGTATTCAACAATCCGGGGTCTCCGTTGTGATATTTTACGCTTCATAATGCACCACACATTTTCAATGGGAGATAGGTCTGGATACAGACAGGCCAGTCTCGTACCCGCACTCTTTTACAATGAAGCCACGCTGCTGTAACACGTGCAGAAAGTAGCTTGGCATTGTCTTGCTGAAATAAGCAAGGGCGTCCATGAAAAAAACATTGCTTGGATGGCAATATATGTTGCTCCAAAAGCTGTATGTACCTTTCAGCATCAATGGTGCCTTCACAGATGTGTAAGTTACCCATGCCTTGGGCACTAACACTCCTCCATAACATCACAGATGCTGGCTTTTGAACTTTGCGCCTATAAAAGTCTGGATTTTTCTTTTCCTCTCTGGTCCGGAGCACACAACGTCCACAGTTTCCAAAAACAAACTGAAAAGTGGACTTGTCAGACCACAGAACACATTTCCACTTTGCATCAGTCCAACTTATATGAGCTCGGGCCCAGCGAAGACGGTGGCGTTTGTGGGTGTTGTTGATAAATGGCTTTTGCTTCGCATAGTAGAGTTTTAACTTGCATTGACAGATGTAGCGACAAACTGTAGTTACTGACAGTGGTTTTCTGAAGTGTTCCTGAGCCCATTTGGTGATATCTTTTACACACTGATGTCGGTTTATTGATGCAGTAATTCGAGGGTTCGAAGGTCCCGGGCATTAAATGGTGGTTTCCGGCCTTGCCGCTTACGTGCAGTGATTTCTCTAGATTCTCTGAACCTTTTGATAGTATTACAGACTGTAGATGGGGCGGTATAGCTCGGTTGGTAGAGTGGCCGTGCCAGCAACTTGAGGGTTGCAGGTTCGAATCCCGCTTACGCCATCCTAGTCACTGCCGTTGTGTCCTTGGGCAAGACACTTTACCCACGTGCTCCCAGTGCCACCCACACTGGTTTGAATGTAACTTAGATATTGGGTTTCACTATGTAAAGCGCTTTGAGTCACTAGAGAAAAGCGCTATATAAATATAATTCACTTCACAAATCGTGAGATCGACAGGTGGATCGGTGCGGCGTCTTCAGTAATGCGGACGTTGTACCGATCCGTTGTGGTGAAGAAGGAGCTGAGCCTTAAGGCAAAGCTCTCAATTTAACGGTCGATCTACGTTCCCATCCTCACCTATGGTCATGAGCTTTGGGTCATGACCGAAAGGATAAGATCACGGGTACAAGCGGCCGAAATGAGTTTCCTCCGCCGTGTGGCGGGGCTCTCCCTTAGAGATAGGGTGAGAAGCTCTGCCATCCGGGAGGGACTCAAAGTAAAGTCGCTGCTCCTTCACATCGAGAGGAGCCAGATGAGGTGGTTCGGGCATCTGGTCAGGATGCCACCCAAACGCCTCCCTAGGGAGGTGTTTAGGGCACGTCCAACCGGTAGGAGGCCACGGGGAAGACCCAGGACACGTTGGGAAGACTATGTCTCCCGGCTGGCCTGGGAACGCCTCGGGATCCCCCGGGAAGAGCTAGACGAAGTGGCTGGGGAGAGGGAAGTCTGGGCTTCCCTGCTTAGGCTGTTGCCCCCGCGACCCGACCTCGGATAAGCGGAAGATGATGATGATGATGATGATAGATGGTGAAATCCTAAATTCCTTGCAATAGCTCATTGAGAAATGTTGTTCTTAAACTGTTCGACAATTTGATCACGCATTTGTTCACAAAGAGGTGACCCCCGTCCCATCCTTGTTTGTGAATGACTGAGCATTTCAATGAAGTTGTTTTTACACCCAATCATGGCACCCACCTGTTCCCAATACATGTTAGATGAGCATTCCTCAACTTTTATCAGTTTTTTTTTGCCACTTGTGACAGATTTTTTGAAACATGTTGTAGGCATCAAATTCCAAATGAGTTAATGTTAAATACTTACAATAGTTTCCTCTGTAATAGTAGAGTTTCTGGTTGTCTAAATGCATGATGTCAGTACAAACGTCATCCAGGAAGCTTTGGTCATGGGAAACTATGAGAAGAGTCTTTTTCCACCCTTGAAGATAGCTGTAGGGAGGAGAGTTGTGCATATGAGATCCATCCATCCATCCATTTTCTACCGCTTATTCCCTTTTGGGGTCGCGGGGGGCGCTGGCGCCTATCTCAGTAACAATTAAACAACTAAAACTGATGAGTCGTCTTAGTTGTTTACATTGAAAGAAAAGTTGATTTGAATTTGTTGTGCTTTTGTTATGCTGTTCTTGCTCACTTTTTGTCTCTCACATAATCAATAAAAATTACCTACACTTAAGTCATTGCCAATAATGCAAACAGAAATGCTGACTCCTACATTTATTTAATCATCTATAGTCCTCTAATCTTTGTTCGAATTCCAAATCAAACAGCTAATACTATTCATTACAAGGTGAATCATCACGACTGGAAAGAAGTCTTGTCTTTATCAGCAACTGGAGAGAGAAATCTATGACAAAAGTGTACTGTACTTGTTGAGCCAGATGACAGCGTTCAGGTCCAGATGGTTGGTGGGTTCATCCAGCATCAGCAAGGTGGGTTCCATGAACAGAGCTCTGTGGGTGTTAAATATGTGAATGAGACCCATTGACAAAAATGATAATTACAGGTATCCCAAGTATTGATATCGGTCTGATAGCAGCAAAAACCCCAAGTATCGGATGATTTTGGCTCAATATATGAGCGCCGACTTAAGCAGTCCTGCAGCGCGTTTAACTTGCAAAGTTGGATAGCCAGTTAACATCTTAATGTCCTCCAATAAGCAAACAAGTTTGATCTTTTATTTTATTTTAGGGATGTCGTTTATAAAGGTAAACATGGTAGGCTATATGCTACTCAGAGCTAGCAGCTACACAACAACTAAGCACACAAGATCAAAGTACGAATAAGTGTCCTTAATTTAGTTCTTCTCGAAAAGTGGAGCGGGTTGCGATCAGTATCATGCAGTATCATGCTTAAAACCCTGCCTTAAAAAACTGTGCACTACAAAATGTGCTCATTGTAGCCATTAATCTTGAATTGGTATAAACAAATAGAAAAAAAATCTGCACAATTTGTTTTATTCATTTTTGTTTTGTATGTAATTTATTTATATATATTAGGCTTCTTAATTATTTTTTGCTGATTAATGTGAATCTATCATTTATTGAGTTTGTTTAAACAAACATAAGTATCCAATGGTTCAACAGAAATAATTAAGAAGCACTGCCTTAATGTAAAAATACTGCAGTATAAAACATCCCATTTGTCAATATAAACAAGTATCAAATAATTATTGCTGCATATAACGTATACATGAGTCTCCAAAGCAGAAAAGTACAACAAAATATCCACAAACAAACGTCTCCGAATCAATCAACTTCCTGCATCATGCCCTTAATAGTAAAAGTATGTATTACGATTTGTCCTGATACTGTATCAAAATATTATCAGTTACAGCACAACACGCAAGGCTCCAATATTAGTATCGTATTGGAAGTTGTACCGGAAACACCCCTAATGATAATTGAACTGACAAGTCTATGACTGCTAAAATATGAAAAATAGGTTATGCACCTGGCAAGTGAGACTCTCATTCTCCAACCTCCTGAGAACCTTTTGGTGGGTCTGTTCTGCATCTCAGGAGTAAATGACAACCCAGCCAATATTCTCCGTGCCTTGGCTTCAGCTGATGCAGCTCCAATTGCTCTCAGCTCCTCATAGACCTGTTCCAAAGAGGAGAGTTTATCAGGTTATACCAAGCGTATCTAGATACAATGCCGACGAAAACAGTGATAAAAGCAGAATAAAAGCCTAAATAGCTATTTGTGCACTGAAATGAGGCACTGTTAAAAGGTCAGCATCCACACACACACACACACATCTATATTGATCTCTATGAATATATAGATCTTTAAATATATGAATAGATTAGAGATGCGCGGTTTGCGGACTCATCCGCGGAGTCCGCGGATAAACTGCGGGTCGGGCGGTTGACATGACGAAAAAAATATATTTTAATTAGATTCGGGCGGGTGGCGGTTGAACCATCCGGAAATATTTGATATGCATGGTTCTGTGATCGGTATCCTTTGCCATTCAAAGTGCCATTTAAGACCCGGCGAAGGAGACAATAAGAAACGCTATTATTCTCCTGAATGACTGCCAGTAGTCACCCAGATAATAAGTGTTAGGGCGTGCTATGAAGCCATTGGCTTCGTCACGTACTACAATATGTATGATCTGCTTGTCAGTCCAGCATCATGTTGTGTGGCTTCCGCGGTAACACGCACACGACTGCAAGGCATACTGGGTGACACAGAGTACACTAATGGTTGTGATATAAACAATTTTAACACTCTTAGTAATATGCGTCACGCTGTGAAGCCACACCAATTAAGAACGACAAATACATTTCTGGAGAACATCCTCACAGTAACACAACATAAACGCAACCCAACAAATACCCATAATCCTTTGTATTCATTACACTTCCTGACTATTTTATACACCCCGCTAGCAGCAAACCCCGCCAACTCTCCCCCGTGCGTCGGTAAGGTGGGCGGGGTCGGGGGCGCGGGGGTGTAAAATATATTCAGGAACTGTCACGGATACAAAGGAGTATGGGTATTTGTTGTGTTGCGTTTATGTTGTGTTACTGTGAGGATGTTCTCCTGAAATGTGTTTGTCAATCTTGTTGGGTGTGGCTTCACAGCGTGGCGCATACTAGTAAGTGTTAAAGTTGTTTATATCACAACCATCAGTGTACTCTGTATCACCCAGTATTCCTTTCAATCTTAAACTTGTAATTGCGGAAGCTGCATACGACATGTTGCCGGATCGTCAATCGGTTCGTTCATGTTGTTGAAGGTGTCTAAGGCAATTGCTTCACAGAACGCCCATATTCTTGTAATCAGGATGAACGCTATTGGATAGTCGCGGGAACGTTAGCGGCTCCAATTGTCCTCATTACTCTGTGAAACAGGTTTAAATAACTCTGTGAGTGGTAAAGGCGGACAACCTCTGATGAATTCCAGCGGGCGGTTGGGTACGGTCCTGATAAAATGTTGGTTCGTGTGGACGGCGGGTGGATGACGACTTTGGTGATGCGGATGATATAATTGCCTATCCGCGCATCTTTAGAATATATATATAAATATATATATATATATATATATATCCGCGACCCCGAAAGGGAATGAGCGGTAGAAAATGGATGGATGGATGGATATATATATATATATATATATATATATATATATATATATATATATATATATATATATATATATATATATACACAGTGGGGCCAGAAAGTATTTAGTCAGCCACCGATTGTGCAAGTTCTCCCACTTAAAATGATGACAGAGGTCTGTAATTTTCATCATAGGTACACTTCAACTGTGAGAGACAGAATGTGAAAAAAAAATCCAGGAATTCACATTGTAAGAATTTTAAAGTATTTATTTGTAAATTATGGTGAAAAATAAGTATTTGGTCAATAACAAAAATTAAACTCAATACTTTGTAATATAACCTTTGTTGGCAATAACAGAGGTCAAACTATTACTATAGGTCTTTAACAGGTTTGCACACACAGTAGCTGGTATTTTGGCCCATTCCTCACGATACATGGCCCCATTCATTCTTTCCTTAACACGGATCAATCGTCCTGTCCCCTTAGCAGAAAAACAGCTCCAAAGCATTATGTTTCCACCCCCATGCTTCACAGTAGGTATGGTGTTCTTGGGATGCAACTCAGTATTCTTCTTCCTCCAAACCTGACGAGTTGAGTTTATACCAAAAAGTTATAATTTGGTTTCATCTGACCACATGACATACTCCCAATCCTCTGCTGTATCATCCACGTGGTCTCTGGCAAACTTCAGACGGGCCTGGACATGCACTGACTTAAGCAGGGGGACACGTCTGGCACTGCAGGATTTGATTCCCTGTCGGCGTAGTATGTTACTGATGGTAACCTTTGTTACTTTGGTCCCAGATCTCTGCAGGTCATTCACCAGGTCCTCCTGTGTGGTTCTGGGATTTTTGCTCACGGTTCTCATGATCATTTTGACCCCACGGGATGAGATCTTGCGTGGAGCCCCAGATCGAGGGATATTATCAGTGGTCTTGCATGTCTTCCATTTTCTGATAATTGCTCCCACAGCTGATTTTTTCACACCAAGCTGCTTGCCTATTGTAGATTCACTCTTCCCAGTCTGGTGCAGGTCTACAATTATTTTACTGGTGTCCATCGACAGCTCTTTGGTTTTGGCGATAGTGGCGTTTGGAGTCTGACTGTTTGAGGCTGTGGACAGATGTCTTTTATACAGTGGAGGACAGAAGCGCTTCTTAAAGAAGAAGTTACAGGTCTGTGAGAGCCAGAGCTCTTCCTTGTTTGAATTGACCAAATACTTATTTTCCATCATAATTTACAAATAAATTCTTTAAAATTCCTACAATGTGAATTCCTAGACTATTTTTTTTTACATTCTATCTCTCACAGTTGAAATGTACCTATGATGAAAATTACAGACCTCTGTCATCATTTTAAGTGGGAGAACTTGCACAATCGGTGGCTAACTAAATACTTTTATTGCCCCACTGTACATACGCGTCAAACCCGCTGTGACACAGATTGATTCTGTTTCATTGTTTTGAGTTTTTTCTTGTTGTTCCTGATGTATTCACTGCTTATGTTTTTGTATTTGATACCGCCCGCTGGAATTCATCAGAGGTTGTCCGCCTTTACCACTCACAGAGTTATTTAAACCTGGAAAAGAAGCTGCGTGATACCCACAGCTGATTCTAATCAACCTTTCCTATTTATTCCCTTCAATTGTTTGTTTTATTGCTGGTTAATGTTTTATACTGCATGCAGCACGCTACGCTTCACATCCCCAGTTTGGTAAAGACCAATCCCGTCCTGCGCCTTACTACCTGTACCGGCAGTCTGCCTGTTTGACTGCTCTTCGTGTTTTGTGCCTGAACTTTTTCTCCTGGTACCTTTTTGTTTTATTGGCATCGTAGTTTTTGTATTATGAATCACTGACAGTATGGATAATAAAAGACTTGTCGCACTCATTGCTCTTGTCTTCTGTGCTTTTTGGGATCCACCACAGTAAACCACAACATATATGCATAATGTCCCACTGGGTAGCAACTTGAAAAGCTTTTTTTGGAAGTGTTGTGAACACAGCGCTGTGGGGTGACTGTCCGTGTGTGCTATGGCGCATCATCAAAAAAGTAGCGGCTTATAGTCTGAAATTTGCGGTAATCATGTTATCCACCAATCACACTAATGCAATGACGCATTCACAAAACTTGGAATTCTGAACATTATGAGCAGGCCGTTAAAACTACTTTTGCTCAATTTATATACAACTCTTGCATGTCGCATGTACTCGTACTAGTCGAGTTTCACCTCACCATAATCTCTCTTTTTCTAACGGACTCAGAAAAGATGAAGCCATTCGGTTACTTAAGGAATAAGTGCACCATCTTATATTAATTACATTTATAAATAATTCTAACTTTTACCTTTTCCAGTCTGTCTGACACACTGTCTTCGCCCTTCTCCAGAAGAGCCTGAAGCTGCTTTTCCTCCTGCAGGAGTTTCAGGCGCTTTGTGTCTGCCTTGAGCACCGCCTGCACAGCCGGCGTGTCATCAGCCACCACCTCTGATTGCACACAGACACAGAAGCGTGTGAGCGTAGGACAGAAAAAAAACATGACAAAAGGCATACAACGCACCCTGCTCACACAGCAGCACATCAATGTTCGGGGGAATGCTCAGAGCTCTGTTGGCAATGTGCTTCAGTAATGTGGTCTTTCCTTTGCTGGAAGAAAAGTTGCATATTTCTATTTCTGGGGGTGTGCATGCATTAGAGGGAATGAGTAGTTGCACAATCATGATCAATTTCAAAAGTGGAATCAGATATTTACCCATTTGGCCCCACCAAACCATATCTTCTTCCTGCCACAACAAGGAGGTCAGCGTTGACAAAAAGCTCCTTGCCGTGAGCGGAAATACTGAATTTCTCCAGCTAGTGAACACAAACCAGGACTTTATGTGAATACAGTTAAGAGGCAAATTGGAACAAGTGTCATTACAACATTCATGAAACAATGAGTAACCTTGATATCCGAGGCATTCTCCAGCATGGCTTGTCTGGAGGACATTTCTGCCTGGGAAATGGAGAAATCTCCCTCTAAGGCGCTCTGGGCACGGAGGTTGGCCACCTGACGCTCAAATTCCATCTGTGAGTAAACGTGCAAAATCAATCTATCAATCAATCAAGGTTTATTTGTATAGTCCCTTATAAAATCACAATAGTGCACAAAGTGCTTTACAGGACAAATAAGTAAAATCAAGTAAAACCACACGGATTAAAACAGTAATAATACATACTTATAGCAATTACTTGTTAAAAAATATCTGAACAAATGTCTTATTGAGATTTAAAAACATTTAGCTTCGTGATGGCTCGGAACTCAGGTGGGAAGGAGTTCCATAACTTGGGTGCCAAAGCGGAAAGAGAACGGTCACCCCATTTTTTAAGTTTCTTCCTTGATACTTTCAAAGATGTGTGTAAAGATGAGCGCAGATTCCTTGGTGGGTGGCTAACAGTAAAGATATCAGCCATGTATGCTGGGGCCAGACCACTGATGGAATTAAAAAACAAAAAGAAGGATTTTAAAATGTATTCTAAAACATACCGGGAGCCAATGTAGAGCACAGAGAACCGGGGTAATATGGTAAATGGCAAATGGGTTGTACTTGTATAGCGCTTTTCTACCTTTTTAAAGGAACTCAAAGTGCTTTGACACTATTTTCATATTCACCCATTCACACAAATATTCACAACACTGATGGCGGGAGTTGCTATGCAAGGCGCTAACCACGACCCATCAGGAGCAAGGGAGAAGTGTCTTGCTCAAGGACACAACAGACATGACTAGGATGGTAGAAAGAGGGGATTGAACCAGTAACCCTCAAATTGCTGGCACGACCACTCTCCCAACTTTGCCACGCCGTCCCCCATATGGACATGTTTTGGAGTATGAGTCAGGAGGCGAGCAGCTTGCATTTTGTACTAACTGGAGCTCGTGGAAGAGTGACTGATTTTGTCCATTATAGAGGGCATTACAGTAGTCCAGTCCCAGAGTTGATGAAGGCATCCATCTATCCATCCATTTTTCCTACCGATAATTCCCTTTGAGGTCGCGGGGGGCGCTGGTGCCTATCTCAGCTACAATGAAGGCATGAATGGCTTTTTCATGGTCTGCCCTTTGCCAAAAGTCTCAGCTGGAAAAAAACTGCTCTAACCAAGGAGGTAATTTTTTTTTTTTCAGATTTAAGGTCACACCCAAATTTTGGGAATCAATAAAATGGTACGTCAACTTACAAGTCCAACTTATGAGCATTCTGAGATACGAGCTGTGTCTTTGATTTTTGTAATGTTTTAAGCTGAGCATAAATTTTAGTTACGAGCCTCCCCACTGCTTTTTAGTGTAGTGATTGTCAGAATGAACCCTGTAAGATCTTCTGCACGAAATCATCCTTTGTCGTTTGCCATCAACAGTCCAGAAGCAACACAACCCTGGCCTCCAAGTTCAGGAAATAAGAAAGTGAGTGCAAAGGAGACCGCTAAGTAGAATAAGTGAACGACACCCGCCAATTTAAAGAAACAACCCACAAAAAACATAACCGACTGAGCAGCCGACCCAACAAGCAAGCCGGCGCACCAGCTATGACGCCAAAACAACATCCAATAAGTGGATATTTTGCATGAAAATATATGAATAACCTGCCAATAGTGTGCCTGACGTGTCTCAGTTCGTTCGGTCTCCTGACTACAAACAGGACCACTGAGCATAACACTTCCTTACTAGGCCTTTTAATTGATCAAGGTACAGACATACATATCGCTTGCTGTCAGCTTTAACCTCTGATATGTCACACAAAAGGTGCCTGTGTGCAACAGAAACAATTACATTTCCTATTGTTATACAACAGAGAAGCAGCCAGAAAGAGCCACCGCATTAGTCCACTTCCCAAGGTAAATGTTGTGCAATATTTTTACATTACTTAATAAAACCTCGTCTTGGTCTCATTGATGTCAAAATATGAGCGCTACGAAGAAGAGTACAGTTACGTGCAAACTCTGACTGGACCATCAGATCATCGGCCTAGTCATGAATCACATGATCACATGTGAGTTTTGTTGGCCCTTCGTTGGAGCCACGAACTCATATGAGTGGTGTACATTGAACACAGGAAGTGAATAGATATTTTTGTGATTGTTGTGACATGTTCAAGGGGTAGGATTATATAAGGGTTGCCTCTTCCTATATCTTTTTTATTCATTGTGTCAAGTTGTGCAATTGTGAGCATCAGATGTGATCCATCCATTCATTATCTACAGCTTCTCCCTTCTGGGGTTGCGTGGGTGCTGGAGCCTACCCAGCTGCACTTTGGCAGAAGGTAGGGTATACACCCTGGACAAGCCGCCACCTCATCGCAGGGTCAACACAGATAACAGTGTAACATTATATGCATGTGAGAAACAAACTCAAACCTACTGTAGTTTGTATAGATTTTGAAACAATACTTCAAATCTAAAAGTAATACACATGTTAAAATAAGGTTTTTGGGAAAGGGAGACAAGCATTAATTAAACTAAATTGAATTACTTTTAAAGGGTGACACTGATTTGAGAGACGAGTAATTTAAGTCATATGCTCAATCATAGAACAAATTGAGCTCATATGATGGAGGTGCCAATGTAGAGCCAATAAACAATTTTTCTTGACCAGAAACAACACTAACATTAGGGATGCAGAATTTGTTTTTCCAGATAACACTGACATAAATACATTCCTTTTTCTCAAGATTGATACTGATAGTTTTTTCCTCATGGGCGGAATGTTTGCTGAACATTTGGAGTAAATAGAGCCAAAATGTCTTCATCTGAAACCGTGCAGTCCCAGGCCATTAAACAAAAAAAAGGAGGGGCTTTATTAGCTTACCGTGACCTTAATCCGATAATTACAGTATATAAAATAGGTCCAATCAAAAAAACGCTAATGAGGCGGATTTACCAGTGTTATTTCCATTGAAGCTAATCTTCATTATCAGTATGAAGGCATAGTTCCTCGCATCAGCCAGATAATTATTTATCCAATATTTATTGCGCAACCCTAACTGATATAAAAGATTGCTCAACTCCGCTGAGCTCAATTCTACCTCCAAATCTATCCTCAAAACTCAAATGTTCAAAATGATTTTGAATCGGTAAATACCACGACTGTAACTGTTGGTATACTCTGAATAATCTGGGAAAAATAAACGTAAGGGAGAGGAAGTCTTTATTGCATTATGCGCCAACTCGGTAAACAATGCAATCTTTGGCTTGTCGGAGTCACTGCTAGCGATAGTGCCAAGAAAAAGCCAGCGCTTGAAAACTTTTTTTCGCTTTTTAATTCTCCTGTTCTAGAACACTTTGCCTTAAAATTCATAAACAGACAACGACAAGAGGACAAGACGAAATAAGCGTGCCACAATTGTTCAGGAGAGATGGGGAAAGGAACTACACGATGGAAATACTAATGCTGCACTTTAACTATAGCTTATGACATACTGTTAAATACCTAATAAATATGAAAATGTTATTGTTTTTAGCCGACTTTAGCCATAGTGACTCACAGTGAAAATAAATTCCTGTGTTTGCGCTTTTAACCAGTGAACGCACAGACACACAGGTACACATTCATGCACGCGCACAAGCAATGTGCCCTTGTCTATTCAGTAACTAGTTGGCTATCGTACATATACTATAATCCAGTGGTTCTAAACCTTTTTTCAGTGATGTACCCCCTGTGAATATTTTTTTAATTCAAGTACCCCCTAATCAGAGCAGAGCATTTTTGGTTGAAAAAAAGAGATAAAGAAGTAAAATACAGTACTACAGTGGGGCAAAAAAGTATTTAGTCAGCCACCGATTGTGCAAGTTCTCCCACTTAAAATGATGACAGAGGTCTGTAATTTTCCATCATAGGTACACTTCAACTCTCCCATCCAAAGGCAAAACCAAGTAACTCACGTCTAAATGATTTTGAGAAAACAAAGGAAAACCAATCTATCTTGATGCTGTCTTACAAAGATCTACAAAGTCATCAAACGAATAGATGTTTTCTTGAGCTTTCATTTTCTTGCCGACTGAGCCATGGATTGAATCTGCTCTCATTAACGTGCGCCCTTTCTCCAGATATTTTATCACAATCTCGGGTGGGCCCCATTCTACCTTTGCACATTACAGCGTCGTTTTTATTTTGACCTCCACAGTTATCTGCCCAAAAGAGTATGCAAGGGGAAGAATCAAGAACAATACATTTAATGAAGGTGCTTGCAACGTTCTGGGTCAATCTTCCAAATATCCCCTTGTGCCATAATATCACATAATTTGCCCCCATTCGTGCAAATGTCTCATTAAAGACAATAAGGCGACTGACAAAGAAGCTCCGATTGGTCCCTTGAGATACTAGGTTTTTCTGTTGTATCTACGCGGTTATGTGGTAGTTGCTAGGTCCTGCCATGCGCGTAACAGCTTACTTACAGAACAAATTACAATATCGCATACACTAATGTAATGCATATCACCTAGGAACTCCAAAATTATTATCAGCTCAGTTTTGACCAAAATTGAGTTACTGGGTTTTGCCTTTGGACGGGAGAACGGTGAGAGACAGAATGTGGAAAAAAAATATCAAGGAATTCACATTGTCGGAGTTTTAAAGAATTTATCTGTAAATTATGGTGGAAAATAAGTATTTGGTCAATAAAAAAAATTCAACTCAATACTTTGTAATATAACCTTTGTTGGCAATAACAGAGGTCAAACGATTACTATAGGTCTTTACCAGGTTTGCACACACAGTAGCTGGTAATTTGGCCCATTCCTCTATGAAGATATTCTCGAGAGCAGTGATGTTTTGGGGCGGTCGCCAAGCAACACTGACTTTCAACTGCCTCCACAGATTTTCTATGGGGTTGAGGTCTGGAGACTGGCTAGGCCACTCCAGGACTTTCAAATGCTTCTTACGGAGCCACTCCTTCGTTGCCCGGGAAGTGTGTTTGGGATCATTGTCATGCTGGAAGACCCAGCCATGTTTCATCTTCAAAGCTCTCACTGATGGAAGGAGGTTTTGGCTCAAAATCTCACGATACATGGCCCCATTCATTCTTTCCTTAACATGGATCAGTCGTCCTGTCCCCTTAGCAGAAAAACAGCCTCAAAGCATGATGTTTCCACGTCCATGCTTCACAGTAGGTATGGTGTTCTTGAGATGCAACTCAGTATTCTTCTTCCTCCAAACACGACGAGTTGAGCTTATACCAAAAAAATTCTATTTTGGTTTCATCTGACCACATGACATTCTCCCAATCCTCTGTTGTATCATCCATGTGCTCTCTGGCAAACTTCAGACGGGCCTGGACATGCACTGGCTTAAGCAGGGGGACACATCTGGCACTGCAGGATTTGATTCCCTGTCGGCGTAGTGCGTTACTGATGGTAACCTTTGTTACTTTGGTCCCAGCTCTCTGCAGGTCATTCACCAGGTCCCCCCGTGGGGTTCTGGGATTTTTGCTCACTGTTCTCATTATCATTTTGACCCCACGGGATGAGAGCCCCAGATCGAGGGAGATTATCAGTCTGTTGCAGGTCTACAATTATTTTCCTGGTGTCCATCGACAGCTCTTTGGTCTTGGCCATAGTGGAGTTTGGAGTCTGACTGTTTCAGGCTGTGGAAAGGTGTCTTTTATCCAGATAACGAGTTCAAACAGGTTCCATTAATACAGGTAACGAGTTGAGGACAGAAGAACTTCTTAAAGAAGAAGTTACAGGTCTGTGAGAGTCAGAGATCTTCCTTGTTTGAAGTGACCAAATACTTATTTTCCACCATTATTTACAAAAAAAATTTAATTCCTAAAATGTGAATTCCTGGATTTTTTTTCTCCACATTCTGTCTCTCACAGTTGAAGTGTACCTATGATGAAAATTACAGACCTCTTTAATCATCTTAAGTGGGAGAACTTGCACAATCGGTGGCTGACTAAATACTTTTTTGCCCCACTGTATGTAATCAGTTTCTGATTTACTAAATTGTATAACAGGGCAAAATATTTTTTATTTGTAGTGGTCTTGAACTATTTGGAAAGAAAGATATAAAAACAACTAAAAACTTGTTGAAAAATAAACAAGTGATTCAATTATAAATAAAGATTTTCTACACATAGAAGTAACCATCAAGTTAAAGTGCCCTCTTTGGGGATAGTAATAGAGATCCATATGGATTCATGAACTTCATTCTAAACATTTCTTCACAAAAAAGACATCTTAAACATCAATATTTATGGAACATGTCCACAATAAATCTAGCTGTCAACACTGAATTGTTGTCTTTTTTTCACAGTTTATGAACTTACATTAAGATTTTGTTGTATTATTCAATAAATATATTTATAAAATATTTTTTAATTTCTGCTATTTTTAGAATATTTTTTTAAAATATTGCGTACCCCTTGGCATACCTTCAAGTACACCAAGGGCTACACGTACCCCCATTTGAGAACCACTGCTATAATCCATACATCAGGATTGATACCTTTTTCTTCTTCTTTTTCTTCTCCTTTTTGCTGAGGTTTGAGAATGGGTCGTCGCCATCCTGATTCTGCTTAGCCTGCTCTGCGATGGCATCCTCCGCACTCTGCTTTGACATGAACCAACATTAAAAACACAGAGCCGGAAAAAAGAAAAAGCAATAGCGAACTGGAAGAACAGACAGACCATCATCATGTCACCTCCATCACTGTCATCCTTCTCGTCTTCATCTTCACTCTGCACTGAGCGTTTCTTTTTTGAAAAAAATGATTGCCAGTTAAAAATATATTCACTTGCCATATAATTAATCCAATCAAAACACACATCAAATTAGCTTAAAGACTTGTCGTAACTACCACCACTTGCAATACAGAAAATATAATTGTAAACACGCAGCCATGAAGAAATGACACAGGATCCATTAATTAAGATAAATAAAATAAAGCACTTTAGTTTTTTTAGTAAAATAACAAGGTGTTGACCTGTTAAATGGTAAGTACATGTACGCCATAATTTAACGCAAGTGTGAACACTGATTGAAGGCGATAGAATGAAGGTTTTAGGGAGCAATGTGTGTGGAGGCGTGTCTGCAGAATTGAAAGGTTGTGCTGGTCACGTGGGCATTAATGTGTTAAACATATGCAGGAAGTATTCAAGAGACTATCAGTCACCTGTGCAGGGCAGGAAATACGATTATGGACAGAATTTAATTGCCATACTTATGTGGACCGCTGAACTGCATGATGGTGTAGCCCTGGTAATTTTATGTAAGAATTATATGCAACTATCATATATTATTGTGTAATGGTCTATCATACTACAAACTATTGCAAGGTTTATCATTGTGTATCATATTACAAATTATTGCGGGACTAATTTTCTATCATATGAAACTATCGCAAGACGTATTGTATTGTGTATTATACTATAATCATGCCACAATACCCTTAATGACCTATGTAATACAAAGGAGTGTTTTGATTAATACACAAACCGCACTCTGGGTCTCGGCGTCTTTGTACAGTAAGCTCAAAGATTTCATTTCCACCTCTCAGCAACCAGAAGCAAGGGTTGGTCGCAAACACTGATATTCAATTACTTACAATTTCTTTCGCTTTATTGGTCTTCTTGGGCTTCTCATCCTCATCATTCACTCTGGACTGTAGAGGAAAGAAGAACACCAAGTAAATTAAGACAGCAACTGCAACCTCAGCAAAATTCAAGACTAAAATGCTATCTGCCATAAACACATGTACAAATGGGAGGCAAAGATGCTTGAACACCAACTTCTTGGTGTTAATATGGTTGATCGAATGACCTGGAGATCTCACATCAAAAATATACGACATTGCATGGCAAGATGTATTTGAATGGTTACCAAATGGGAGTTATTGTGTGGACATATAGGGAAAATAACTACAAAAACTATGGATGTTTTTATTAGGGTTTTGTGATACCAATTCCGATCATCCTTGAGTGAGATCGGCCAATATAAATCACATGTAATAACTGTAAATGTTTTGTGTTATGGTGAGTGCTATTGACATTGAATTGAATATTCAAACTAGTTCCTTATTCTCTTAACACACACTTATTTGAGCGAAAGAAAGTCAATTAGTACACAATAAAAAAACAAAAGCAAAAACTACTGACTACTACTCTTGTAAATCCTTTGGTTTTATCCCCCCACAAAGTCATCCTTAAGGGAATTATTCCAAGATTTCTAACACTAACTAAAAATACAAAACAAGTTTTAAAAAAAAATTAAAATATCAATCTAATCACTGTCGTATCAATCATATGCTAATACTACCCTTGCCATTGCTGGGATGTTACTGATGTCACCTCCGGCTCACGTTCCTGCCCTATGAATACTGGTGGTAGTCAAGCTAGCTCGATTTTCAATGGGCACTAGGCGTAACATGGGTAAAGGAGCCACATTGTACCTTTTTCTCACATTTGTCTTCCTCGTCCAAATCAGAGTTCTCATCCTGATCACTCATTCCCTGGCTGAGAGCTGCAAATATGTTTCCACCCTGCCGGACAACATCAATGGTTCACAATGCCAGCATGTGAAGCACTAGTAAGACAATAACAAACCTTGTTCTTCTGTTTCCCTTTCTTTGGGGCGACGACTGCATGGAGAAAAGGCGAGGACTGGCTTTAATAATGGTGTGAGATTATAAGCAAGTCATGATGAACAATGTTATTTCCTACCAGGCTCATCATCATTATCATCATCATCACTGGCTTGTACTGAGAGATGTTTTAGTTTCAGCGTGACATCTTCATGGCTGTCCTTAGCTGCATCACCACCCTTTCCTTTCCGCCGCTCTTTCTTCTTTTTATGAGACTGGAAAAAATTGTTCACACTGAAATGTCATGTGTCCACACTTCAGGGGAAATCAATGTAATTTGTATCAAACCATACTAACACATATTAAACTTTACATTTACTTAAAACATTCCTCATAGTCAAGACATTGACTGAAATGGCCATCATTGTTTCCTACAGGAAAATGTTAAAGATTCTAAAGAAAGGGAGGTTGGCCACACCAGTGTCTTCTACCTTTTAGGTTCCACTCCTATGGTGATTTACCCCCAAAAATGTTGTGAAAATTTGGGAGGTAAGCTGGCAAATTAATTTCCCATTAAACTTAAATTTGTTTAAGTAAAGGAGAATAGGTCCGGGTAAAAAAAAGACCTACTGTAAAACCTACAGTGGAATAGGACCAAATTAATTATGTAGTTATGCTAAAATACTGTATGTTGCAGATACATAAATGGGTCAGAGCATATTCAAGACCAGCACATCAATTTTGTTTTTTGCATTTTGGGCAGTTTCTGTCCACAAAAACGAATACAACGTGGCGCCGTTAGTAGAGTGGCCGTGCCAGCAACCTGAGGGTTCCTGGTTCAATCCCCACCTTCTACCAACTTCGTCATGTCCGTTGTGTCCTTGGGCAAGACACTTCACCCTAGCTCCTCATGGGTCGTGGTTAGGGCCTTGCATGGCAGCTCCCACCATCAGTGTGTGAATGTGGAAGTAGTGTCAAAGCGCTTTGAGTACCTTAAAGGTACAAAAGCGCTATAGAAGTATAACCCATTTACAAAAGGATGACTGTTGTATTTTTTCTCATATGGGATGTGGTGGCGACTCTGCCTTCCACCCAAATGCAGCTGGGATACGATCCAGTCACCCCAGCAATCGCGAAAGGGACAAACGATAGAAAATGGATGGATGGATAAGGCTCTACTGATCATTTATTTTATGACCTGTCTTCAATTTTTAATACAAATAAAGCACACTGCCCTTTCACTTAAGACACATCATAAAATGTACATATTGTTGCATATTTAACATGAATCACATTCACTTGCATATTTACTATTATACTATCATCATCATTACACTAGTGCAGGGGACTTCAACAGGACCTTCCAAGTGGATGGAAAGATAGAGTGGGGACCCCCTGCTTATGTATCTTGTATACAATTGTGCTTTAACTTAAACTGATCTTAAAAGTGGATTCTTAACCTGCAGTTTCTGAAATGGAGGGTTGGGTGCTACATTTATCACTGTGCATGTGTGAATGACATGGTTGTGGAATTGAAGTAACATTGTTGTTTTGCTGGAGTAAGCGGCTGTTGTTGTGAGCAGGAGTTGCAGTTAAGTCATTAAAATGTACAGTTGTCTTAGTTATTGTGCCAACATTGGTAGCAGAGGATGGTAATTATAAAGTTCCGCCAGCGTTTAATGAGAAAAAATCTTACGAAAGCTGGAAAAATGAGGTAGAAATTTGGAGACTGATTACTGACTTTGGCGGTTGCCTTATCGCTAATGTGAAGAGTGAGGTACAGCGCATTGGAAATACCCACAGGGGATTTGAACAAAGATGATTGTCTAGACTACACCTTTGAAAAAACTGGACTCTGTTTTTGAAGGTGGAAAAGAACCGCCAATGCGAGGCGTACACGGATAACGGACCAAACACCAGATAATGAAATACAATGGTGTTTTGATGGTGGATTACATTGTCGAGTTTGAACAGAGATACAACAGAATTTGGCAGTTTAAAATGGAGCTACCGAATGCAATTGACGCTGCCTACTATACAAAGTTTACTGACAGGAGTGGAAGTCAGTCAAATATACAACATCCAACAGCTGTTCAAGGTATCAATCCGCTTAACAAATATAGTAGGAGAACGAGATGTGCAGTCTGCCTAAGTGTATATCACTGGGCAAAGGACTGCCCCCACAAAAATGACTATGCTAAACTCACAAAAGTTGAAGGACGACCACAGCGTGAAGAATGCAACATGACTTAATTGTCTAACGACATTGTTTAACACAGAGATATTCATGGTAGGCTGGGATATGCTGTGATTGACACAGCTTGCACTAGAACAGTGTGAAGCGAAAAATGGCATCATTATGTCAGCCAACAAACAGACCGAGTTGCTGAAAATGAAAAGGCATACAAAGTGCAAGACCATTCAAGTTTGATGAGCAGAGCTGAACGGGGTAGTGGAGTCCAAGTTTTAGACCTCAATCATAGCCTTGGAAGAAAATTACCTGCAGCTGGAGCAGGAAAAATAACACTGAGGGGCAGCCAACAAAATTGCTTGCAGTACAAAGAAGAAACTGAAAGAAGTGACGCTGCAGATGGAAGACAAATGCCGTCATGCTGACCAGTACAAGGAGCAGGTGATGTTCAGTGTTTCATCCATAGGAAATCTTCCATTTAAAGGCACTTAAGGTGGGCACCTAATCATGTTTCTGGGAGAGGGCTGAAGATTCTTTCCCATATGCTGGCAGAGCAGGAGAGTTGTTCGGAGAGATGACATGGACAGTGCAGTTTTCTTAACTACACAGTAGGAGTGTAACGGTACGTGTATTTGTATTGAACCGTTTCGGTACGGTAGTTCCGGAGGTCTACCGAACGAGTTTCCACACGAACATATGAAGTAGCGGCCTAAGCTAAACTTTTAACAAGCTGCCTCTGTCTCCTACACAGCACCCAGCATTGTCCCACCCACACAACCATCTGATTGGTTACATATATATCGGTAACAGCCAATCAGCAGTGCGTATTCAGAGAGGTAACAACCAATCAGCAGTGCGTATTCAGAGCGCAGGTAGTCAGCGCTTCAGCGTCGAGCAGATAGGTGTTTAGCAGGTGAGCAGCGGATTCTCCCCAAATTATAATTGACACCTCCCAGTCAACGTTCTAGATGACGTTCTAGAAACAAACTGCAGCTCCGCTCGCTCGCAGTCCTGGCTTGAAGTGAAGCCTGATTAACTTTTAGCGTAACGTTAGCTCATTGTGCGGTGTGTGTGTGCGTGCGTGCGTATGCTAGTGATATAATAATGTAACTGCATCATTAAGCCTACATGAACTCCGTGGTGTTCAGGGATGAATAGTCTCTCCTATTGCTATTGTGCTATTTTTTCAGCTATAATTACATTAATCATTAGTAATGTAGCAGCCTAGTTTGAATGGCAGGGTCCCTGCTATCACATGTTGATAAAAATATAACAGGGTTTCCCTCACATTCATTTATTTGTGGCGGCCCACCACGAAAGTATTACAGCCGCATAAATAAATAAAAAAAGTTTTTGTTTTGTTTGTTTATTCGGCTTTTGACTCGCTCGACCGTTCATAAAAGCAATGGGACTCTGTCTGTGAATGGAGCTTGTAGTTACATATTATATAAATATGTACATAAAGTGTAATTATATTCCAACTCCGCGTTCTTCTTGGTCATCGCCGCCGCCACTGCCACCCCCCATTCCCCCTCCACACCCTGCCGCCCGACCACACCACCACAAATAGATGCCTGACCTGTGGGAAACACTGTATAACATTTACATAATAAAAATCAACTACAGGCTTCCAAATGCTCTAATAGATTAAGCATTACGAGTTGATTTGAAACTGTTTAATGTTGCACTTTTTTTTATGTAGAAGAAAAGTTTTGTAATTTTATTTAATCTGAGCAACAAGTTGAAGCAGTTTAATTTTGATTAACGTGGGCAGAATTATTATAGTGTTCCCAATGTTAAAAGGATAAAGCCATTGTTAACAAATGTGGTAAATAACCCCAAAAATTAATATTTTGTTGTTTTCTTACTGTACCAAAAATTAACCGAACTGTGAGCTCTAAACCGAGGTACGTACCGAACCAAAATTTTTGTGTACCGTTACACCCTACTACTCAGTACTCAGAAATCACCACAGTCACAGAGAAAATTAATCGAGATCAGCAGTATCAAGAAACTCATCCACTCTGGTCTACGCAGCAAACCATGTGGTCAGAAAATAAGGAGCAGCTTGCTGACTGTTTGACCAAGAAAGGAGCGTCTGCACTCGTTTTGCTGAGGGCTCTCAGCAAAAGTGTATGGACACTTAAAAGTCAAATTGACTTGACAACAAATAATTTTTCTTTACTGTTCTACTTAAATTATTAAAGGGGAACATTATCATAATTTCAGAAAGGTTAAAACCAATAAAAATCAGTTCCTAGTGGCTTATTTTATTTTTCAAAGTTTTTTTCAAAATTTTACCCATCATGGAATATCCCGAAAAAAGGCTTTACAGTGCCTGATTTTCGCTATCTGTGAAGCCACCGTCCATTTTCCTGTGACGTCACCCAGTGATGCCAATAAAAACAACATGGCGGATAGCACAGCAAGATATGGCGATATTAGCTCGGATTCAGACTCGGATTTCAGCGGCTTAAGCGATTCAACAGATTACGCATGTATTGAAACGGATGGTTGGAGTATGGAGGCAGATAGCGAAAACGAAATTGAAGAAGAAACTGAAGCTATTGAGCGAATATCTACTGACGCTATTCGGCGATCGCCTTCTAACCAACGATTGAGTGTCGCAGGATATTGATACATCTTTGTGCCATGTCTGCCTTAGCATCGCCGGTAAAATGTGCAGACCAAACGATCGGGACTTTCGCATCTTGTGACACAGGAGCAACTTAAATCAATCAAGACATTGACTGAAATGGCCATCATGGTATTGTTTGGCATTAAATGTGGGTGGAGGGAAAGGCTGGATGCAAATATAGCTACAAATGTACATACAGCTAGCCTAAATAGCATTTTAGCATCGATTAGCTGGCAGTCATGCCGTGACCAAATATGTCTGATTAGCACATAAGTCAATAACATCAACAAAACTCACTTTTGTGATTTCGTTGACTTTATCGTTGGAAATACATCTGCAAGATATCCATACATCTCTGTGCCATGTCTGCCTTTGCATCGCCGGTAAAATGTGCAGACCAAACGATCGCGACTTTCGCATCTTGTGACACTGGAGCAACTTAAATATGTCGATTGGTAAGTGTTTGTTTGGCATTAAATGAGGGTGGAGGGAAACGCTGCATGCACACTCCACGTAAGTCAACTTGAATCCGTCCCTAATCATGTTGTTACACCCTCTGACAACACACCGACGAAGCATGATGTCTCCCAGGTACGGAAAAACAGTCCAAAAAATTTAAAATAACAGCTGATTTGACTTGGTGCTTGTAATGTGTTTGAGAAAATGGCGGATTGACTACCTATGTGACGTCACGTTGTGACGTCATCGCTCCGAGTGCGAATAATAGAAAGGCCTTTAATTCGCCAAATTCACCCATTTAGAGTTCGGAAATCGGTTAAAAAAATATATGGTCTTTTTTCTGCAACATCAGGGTATATATTGATGCTTACAAAGGTCTGGTGATAATGTTCCCCTTTAAAGCTTAAACTTTAAACCTGACTATCCGTTAAGGCAGGGATCCCCAAACATTTTGACCTGGAGGCTGTATTGGGTTAAAAAAATTTGACCAGGGGCCGCGCTATATATACAAACCCTGTCTCCATATGAGTTGGGAAATTGTGTTAGATGTAAATATCAACAAAATACAATGATTTGAAAATAATTTTCAACCCATATTCAGTTGAATATGCTACAAAGACAAAATATTTGATGTTCAAACTGATAAAACATTTTTTTTTTGCAAATAATCATTAACTTTAGAATTTGATGCCAGCAACACATGACAAAGACATTGGGAAAGGTGGCAATAAATACTGATAAAGTTGAGGAATGCTCATGAAACACTAATTTGGAACATCCCACAGGTGTACAGGCTAATTGGGAACAGATGGGTGCCATGATTGGGTATAAAAGCAGCTTCCATGAAATGCTAAGTAATTCACAAACAAGGATGGGGTGAGGGTCACCAATTTGTAAGCAAACAGTCGGACAGTTTTAGAACAACATTTATCAACGGGCTATTGCAAGAAATTTAGGGTTTTAACCATCTACAGTCCGTGGAATCATCAAAAGGCTCAGAGAATCTGGAGAAATCACTGCACGTAAGCGGTGATATTACGGACCGTTGATCCCTCAGGCGGTACAGCATCAAAAACAGACATCGATGTGTAAAGGATATCACCACATGAGCTCAGGAACACTTCATAAAACTACTGTCAGTAGATACAGTTGGTCGCTACATCTGTAAGTGCAAGTTAAAACTCTGCTATCCAAAGCAAAACCCATTTATCAACAACACCAAGGAACGCCGCCAGCCTTGCTCACCTAAGATGGACTGATGCAAAGTGGAAAGGTGTTCTGTGGTCTGACGAGTCCACATTTCAAATTATATTTCGAAAAACAGGACGTGGTGTCCTCCAGAACAAAGAGGAAAATAACCATTTGGATTGTTAGAGGCGCAAAGTTCAAAAGCCAGCATCTGTGATGGTATGGGGGTGTATAAGTGCCATGGGTAATTTACACATCTGTGAAGGCACCATAATGCTGAATGGTCTATACAGGTTTTGGAGCAACATATGTTGTCATCCAAGCAACGTTATGATGAACGCCACTCCTTATTTCAGCAAGACAAAGGCAAGCCACATGTTACAACAGCATGGTTTCGTAGTAAAAGAGTGTGGGTACTTTCCCGGCCCGCCTGCATTTCCAGACCTGTCTCCCATCGAAAATGTGTGGCGCATTATGAAGCGTAAAATACGTCAGCGGAGACCCCGGACTGTTGAACGACTAAAGCTCTACATAAAACCAGAATGGGAAAGAATTTCACTTTCAAAGCTTCAACAATTAGTTTCCTCAGTTCCCAAGCGTTTGAGTGTTGTTAAAAGAAAAGGTGATGTAACACAGTGGTGAACATGCCCTTTCCCAACTACTTTGGAACATGTTGCAGCCATGAAATTCTAAGTAAATTATTCCATCCATCCATCCATTTTCTACCGCTTATTCCCTTTGGGGGTTGCGGGGGGCGCTGGCGGCTATCTCAGCTACAATCGGGCGGAAGGCGGGGTACACCCTGGACAAGTCGCCACCTCATCGCAGGGCCAACACAGATAGACACACAACATTCACACTCACATTCACACATTTGCAAAAAAAAAAAAGTTTATGAGTTTGAACATCAATATCTTGTCTTTGTAGTGCATTCAACTGAATATGGGTTGAAAAGGATTTGCAAATCATTGTATTCTGTTTATATTTACATCTAACACAATTTCCCAACTCATATGAAAACGGGGTTTGTATATATATATATATATATATATATATATATATATATATATATATATATATATATATATATATATATATATATATATATAAATAATACATACAATCTAAACTTTCTTTTCCTTAAACTGAACAAAAGTCATATGTCCGCTGATGTTTAAAAACTCTATACTTGGAGTCTAATTTATGTTTCCCCAACGATTTTGCCATTTTTGCCCCTGTGCACTAATTGACTGAAAGATCGCGCATTTGCCGCCTTTGTGGCGCAAGCGTGATGACGTCCCGTTACCGCTGGGAAAATGCATTTTTAGACAAAATGATTTGCCCGAATGTAGCTGAGATAGGCGCCAGCACCCCCCGCGACCCCGAGAGGGAATAAGCGGTAGAAAATGGATGGATGGATGGATTTGCTTGAGCATCTAGGGGACCCAGAAACAAGCAGTATAGAATGGATTGTGTGGTGGGTGAAAAAGGACGGATTAAAAAAATGTATAAATACCAGATTTTTTTTTTTTTAGTCAGGCAGGACTACCCGCGGTCCGGATTTTGGACGCTGGCGTGCCGTATCTTCCTATGAGACCCAGTAACAAGCGGCAGAAAATGGATTGTAGGATGGGCGAAAAAGGACAGATTAAAATAATGATCATCAAAAAATAGATAAATACAATTTTTATTTACTTTTTAGGGGCCCGATTTTGGACGTTGGCGTGCTGTATCTGCCTAAGAGACTGAGTAACAAGCGGTAGAAAATGGATTGATGATTGGGCGAAAAAGAACAGATTAAAAAAAAAAACAATAAAAAAAAAATAAATTAAAAAAATCTTTTTTTACTTGGTACTACCCGCAGGCCGGATTTTGGACGCTGGCGTGCCGTATCTGGCCCGTCGGCTGTAATTTGGGGTCCCCTGGGTTAAGGAGACAAAATACATTTTCTTTGCACTGTTTTTCTTTAAAGAGAAAAGGGCAGTTTGTTACATGCTACATTCCTGACTGCGCATGTGCGAATGACGTGCTTGTGGAGCGGAACTGACGTTGTTAAGCGGGAGTGAGCGATTGTCCTGATGCAGGAATTGTAGCAAAGACATTATTACGTACGGTTGCTGTCGTAGTTATTGCGTAAACAGGATAGGTTAACTCTTTTTGTTGTGTTTTTTTTTCGGGTTATAATATTGTGCATTTTTACAATTCAAACACAAACTTTAACTAACTGCTAGATGAAAATTGGCTTTCAACCAAGCACAGGGAACCTGACAGAGTCTTATGATTGGCACAGCAGTGATTAAGGTGGGTCCTCCTTGTTGGAGGGACAGGCAAATTGCATCGTGTCCCAATTGCTCCTGTGTGTTGCTGATTGAAAAACATCTTGTGCTTCCATTTATCTGGTCACCAAAGTGTTTGATCAATGTTAATGTGTATATAAAGATATTTAAAATATTGAAACAAATAACAAGAGGATTAAAACGTTATTTTTAATATAATTTTATCGTGAAATTACCGGAAGTAGCGTATGCTCGCCAATTAACGATCAGGGCTAATAACCATTCTTTTTGAAAACACATTTCACATTACCATGGCTGTATTTTCAACAAAACATAAATGGTAAATGGACTATACTTGTATAGCCCTTGTCTACCTTCAAAGCACTATGACACTATTTCCACATTTACGCACTGATGGCAGGAGCTCACATGCAAGGCTCTAACCACGGGTGAAGTGTCTCTTGCCCAAGGACACAACGCACGTGATTAGGATGGGGGAAGCTGGGAACGAACCTGCAATCCTCAAGTTAATGGCACGGCTGCTCTATTACCCGAGCCACGTTGTCCCAACAATACATTGCTATCACTGACACCAAGCACTCTATGAATTTAGCAAACATCAGTAAAGCCACAGTATGTCTCAAACACTTGTGCTATTAGCAATAATATTGACAGTTTTAACTAGCACGGCTAATTAATCTTTGGTCGTTGGCTAAAAGTAGTATTGTGTTTTTAGCTATACCATTAAATAAACGATTCATGGAAGCGGATACAAAACTCGATAATCTTTTTTAATCTAGTTTATGTAATTACTCAGGGAATCATTTCACTTCTAAAGTGGAAGGATAAATTGTATACCAAATAATTGCATTATCATTACTGGCCTATTGCTGATAAAGTACCTGTTTAGGATCTGACACGGTCACCTCATCGACCTCCTCAAGTTTGATGTCGGTCTGCAGTTCCTCAAAAAACTGGTGGAAAACATTACAGAGCAAATCAAAAAATCAAGTTTAACATAAACCAAAAAAATATATATATATTTTTTTACATGTACTCACGCTCTTTTTGCCTTTTTTATCTTTTTTCCCCTTTTTCACAGTTTTTTCTGTAAATACAAAAGAAAAATGGTGGCACAACAGACGATGGGAAACCCAAGTGTCAGGGGTGTTCATTCTATTTGGCCCTTGACAAATTCCAAAACTGATTCATAATTACCATATTTCCTTGAATTGCCGCCGGGGAGCTAATGGATTCAAAACCTCTTCTCACTCCTGCGCTTACCAAAGGCATGCGATAAAAGTAAGAATGCGCTAATTATTTTAAAACCTTTTCTCAGTCCGGCACTTACCAAAGGCATGCAGTACAAATTTGAGTGTGATGTAAGCTTTGACTTTAAATCTTACTGAATACCTCTTAATCTTATTCCCTTTATGGGTTTGCAAATTACCGGCATTGAAATCAGCCTCCTTCATTTTGAAAATGATGCCAGGGGAAGTGTCACTCGTGACGTCACAAGTTTGACCAGGCGGTAAGAGTAAGCATGCGCTAATTATTTTGCGAAGCGAGTTTGATCCGTCGGTAACTCAAGGCAGGCGCATATTATATGGCAATTCAAGGAAATATGGTAATGCTAAATTATTACTATTCAATATCATTGCAATTCCAATAAAGACCAGTCTGTTCTGAAATATTACATTATTTTTATGAGTCAACTATAACAGAAAGCAAAGGTTTAACACGGATAAAAGTTTACTCTTAATGTATTTGAATGTGGCACGCCGCCATAGTATTTTCATTACAGCCACGCCTTAAAATCTTCTTTTTTACTTTACCATTCTTACCTATCAAGGAGGAAATTAGCAAGTTTGGCTTCAGATCAAAAAAACTTCTCCGCCTTCAATCATCTCCATCATTCAAAGGCATTCCCGACACAAATCCTTGTTTTTCTGACTTCGTCATGAATAAGTTGAGAATTGTAACAAGGCCTTTTATATTCATTAAGGTCTGACATGTTTAGTAAGTTTACCAGTGGCAGTACCTAGACGAAGATGGCGGTGCGTAACTGGCAACCTGAATGTAACACACTCATGGAGTTTCTAATTCGTCAAATTAGAAAATAAAAACAATAAGATTTTGGGGTTGTAAATCTAATTTTGAAATGACTATATCCCGGCTAAACTACTGTTATCAGTTATAGAGGTATTCGAAAAGAACATAATTTATTGATTTATTTAATGACGACTTGTCAAGAATTTATTACATAGGGCTCCCTTAAGCAGAGAAAGTCCAACTGGAGTAATAGTACGAAGCAAGTGTGACGTCATGCTCACTGCAGCTTGCCTCTTTTGTCAGGGACATCGAGGAACAGATGTAAAGAGTCTCTAAACACGAGTACATTCCATTATAACCCCAGTAGAAGATGCAAGATTTGTTGCTAGTTGTTTGTATTTGAAACAGTCATTAAAAGTCTCTTAACACTTTAAAAAATCTCAAAAAAGTACATTGAACAATGTTACTTATTAACAACATAATTGTTTGTAAATGTATCTATACATTATTTGAGCCTTTTTGAAGAACACCATGTAACCTTAGCAAATTATGCAAACTAATTGATGACGCCACGGTCACCACACCCATAATCCTACCCTGACAACGCCCCCCACTACTACAGGTATTTTGGCAGTCTAGGCAAGATTAATTCAACTCGCGACCTGCGGGCCATATCCACACCTAACATCACCCAAATAGGCTTGATGAGACCATTCAAAACAGAATTAATCATGTATGCAGTACTCGCACAACCCCACAGAGAGTTACAGCGAAGCATATGTGAGCAAGTAAAACAAGATGGCACTATCAACCCTGAAAAAAATTAAAAATAATCGCTAAAATCTGACTTTTAACAGCGACTGCACAACAAAGTATGAATGTATTGAAAATGCTCACTCTATGATGTCTTTTCTTTTTGTGGTCATGTTGTTTTTGGCTGTTTAAGGGCCTACTGAAACACAGTATGATAGTTTATATATTAATGATGAAATCTTAACATTGCAATACATGCTAGTTAGTTTACTAAAATGCAATTTTAAATTTCGCGCAAATTATCCTGTTGAAAACGTCGCAGGTATGATGACGCGTGCGCGTGACGTCACGGATTGTAGCGGACATTTTGATCCAGTACCGATCCGGGCTATAAGTTGTCTGCTTTAATCGCATAATTACACAGTATTCTAGACATCTGTGTTGCTGAATCTTTTGCAATTTGGTCAAATAATAATGGAGATGTCAAAGAAGAAAGATGTAGTTGGGAAGCGGTGTATTGCGGCTGCCTTTAGCAACACAAACACAGCCAGTGTTTCCTTGTTTACATTCCCGAATGCTGACGGTGAATCATTACTATGGAACAGATTGGTCAAGCGTTCCCTACCACATGTCAACCAGCAGGTTTTAGTGAGAAAATGGTGGCGATAAGTCGGCTCTTACCGTGGACATGACCGTTGGATGCTTACGCCGTGGAGGACGCCGTAGTTGATTAGTCGACACTTTTTTCCCCCCCGAGATTAAAAAAGACGGAATTCCGACTTTGGACGGAAAAATCACATGCCTGTTTTTTATTTGAGTTTGATACATTTTGAATTATTTGTACAGCTATGTTATTTATTTTATGTAGAAATAATGTTTCTATTGTAGTTATGTTATGTAATTATGCGCTACTTGAACAGTTTTTCTGTGCTGTTAATACCCATCTTGACTAAGTGGGTTAATAAAAGTGCCACTGACTGTTTACAGTACAGTTGTCATTCACTTTAATTTCAGTGAATCTCGCTGAAAAATTAATATATTTATATGTATACGTTCACCGGAAATTATATAGAGATAAATATCAAATATCGAGTTTAAGTAAAAATATATCGAGATATACTTTTTCGTCCATAGCGCCCAGCCCTAGTAATTGGTACCCGAACAATACCCACATTTTGCAGTACAACCCACACCTTCTTTCAAAACGCAGCAATACGGTGTTTAAAAAGTGCTCTTCAGGTAATACACAGACTGAATTGAATACTCACGCTAATGTTAACTTGAACATATAAAAGGAAGGAAAGAGATTGTAAGGTCATCGTAGTAAGGCTCAACTGTCATCATTACACATGCTTTTCACAGGATTGCATCATTTTTATACATCACACCGACGTGAGCATTGCTGCATTCATTGCAAGCGACCTGGAGGACAGTTCTAGTACAATGCATTGTGTTCTGCTTAAAACAACTGCTATAGAATAACACTAAATAGCCAATTTACTCACAAATTAGCCACGGGTGTGTAACGCACGTCTTCACCTTTCCATTCCAACTTGGGGAGTTGTCAATAGTTTAATTCTAAAAGTGAGTATTTGACTGTAATGCTGTTGCTAGGTTGATTAAAAAGTAAAGCCGAATTGCACAAAAGAGCCTATCGATTAAAATTATATCGGTAAGTTAACAATAAGATCGGCATATCAGCTTTATAAGCAGAGGTCATCATTTATATGCTGTTTTTTTCAACGGAGTTCGCCTGAGTTAGCGCCGGTGGCTAGCTAGCCCATCTAACCACCGTACCTATCATCTTATTGTTTGATATTACCTGCTGTTGGAGCCGGAGTGACTTCGTCGTCCACCCACTCTGCTTCTTCTTTAGCTTTCTTGGGCATTTTCCTTGTTCATCCAAATATTGTAACTAAAAAGATAACAACCACACGTCATGCGGCCCAACGGCGTGAAGCTACAGATAGACCAAGTTTTCTTCTTCTGGCAACTTGGAGAGAGGCTTTTGGCGCTTTGCCGCCATCTGTAGGTTGGAAGGGCAACTGCTTACAGCACTGTAATGTACTGTAAGAAACATACATTAGACATTAAAACATATGTATGTTCACCTATTCATTTTTTTACTAGATAAAGATAAATATATTTTAAAAAAATGATCCGAGCAAATAATCAGGAAGACACGTTTGGATCATACCATTCATTTTTCACACTGTTCCCACAGTCTGTGAAGGCAGCATTACGCTTGGCTGCGTAAAGGCGTGTTTGGCGAAGCAAGGACACACAGGACTGGCGGACACTTGTGTAAGTTACCAAAATGACGCATACTAGCTTGGGTTAGGTGTCGGCGTCTTGGTGAATACTGCACAGCATTTGACTGAAACACACTAGGCTGGTGCAGTGAATTTAGTGCGGTTCCATGACTCAACAGTAATGATATGCCAGGACAAGCTTTAGCTAGTTAGCCTAGCATCTTACAGCCGGCTAACCGGCATGCAAAGTAATGTCAAATTATTTCGAGGCAATTTACTAAACAATCTGATTTTAATAATCACTTTTTGTAGTTGATGGAGCTATAAATGACAAAGCCATTTCAATTCATTTGATGTGAGCATTTTTTGACTTTGAAAATAGTATTACAAACGTACATGCATGGGTTCCTTTGTAAAACAATAACATTAACGCTTATGCAATTGCTGCAAATATTGCTTTTTTTAGGTAAGTCGATGGAAATTACATTCACATTTGCTTCCATGTTTTCTTTCAGTGTCTTATCCAAAAGGCAAGCGCTCACATACTAATAACAGCTCAAGTGCAACTGAATTGTAAGTGAATATGATAATTGTCATTGTTATATTTGTATTATACATCATTGTGGTTCTGACGTCTACATACACCAACCCTGTTTGCCACTTTAATTGTATTATCAAAGGTCATTCCCTTCACAAGCTATCAAAAGTAACCACCTGAAAATATAGTATGTAAAGACAGTAAACTACAGCAAAATATTTTTGGTATGCCTAAATGATTGTAGTGTAATGGTAATAAACATTACTGCTGTTCTCGCAGTTTTCAGTCAGCAAAAGACAAGCACCATTTTTGTAGTTCTCCCCAATTCTGTACTTGATGAGAAGCTCCTTGCTCAGCACGGAGTGACTGCTTAATTCAATCTCCGCTGCCTACAGTTTCTTATTGTAAACTTGTGGTCGGCTGCATGTCATGTGCTTCTCATAGTCTTTGAAATCCTCAGCGGAGTATACAAATCTGAGAAAAATCAAAGCTTTCCCTGAGATATATTTTAGTGCAGCTATTTTTAGCTGGCATGCTCGTCCTTCACCAACACAAAAACTCTTAACAGACTATACAATTATGTTAGGTGTACTTTGAATAAATTACCTATTTGTATGTGGAGACAGAGCGCTCTTTCAAGTGAAAATGATAAACAACTAGGGATGTGCCAATTAATCGGCCACCAATCGGTACCGGACGATTTTCATGAAAACATGCAATCGTCATTGCCGATGTAATGCCGATCACAAACATCGATCCTGTCTGGCTGATATAGTCGCTATAAGCTAATTGTGAAAAGACAGTGTACAGCCGCTCCGCTATGTTGATAATAATCAATCATCTGTTGCTCCAAATAAACTGCGTTTTTAAGTATCTTAAAGGGGAACCGCACTTTTGGGGGGAATTTTGCCTATCGTTCACAATCATTATGACATCAAATTGATTTTTTTTTAATGCATTCAACATATTAAATAAATGTAAATAAAAGTCATCTTACAGCTAAGCCAATGGCAGCTTCACTATTCCACCCGTAAAATCCGATAACCATTCCAAAAGCGCCAACAAGACTCAATTCAAGTCACTCAATACATTGAGTGACTTAAATATTGTTATTATAAGCGCCAACACAGACAAATTATTGATAGTGGCGCCGTGATCACTTCTATGTTTACATCATCGAGTGGTCTGCTGTTTACTCGCTTCCTTGCTCCCTGTAAGTTTATTGTAGATCATAAATCATGCATCTCACCTGGACAGTAGATGGCTAAGGATTAAATCCTAAAAGTTGGGAATCTGGAACTGGCGAGGACGACACAAAAAGCCTGTTTTTTTGCGAGGATTATGAGACATTTTTCATCTAAATGGGAATATGTGAACATCCGAGCAGTCAGCACCCCAATGACAGCAGACATTGTACAGTAAGTGATGTTTTATTATTTGTTGGCTTTCATGAAGTCTACAATGGCCAGAAATCAGTAATGAAGAGAGAAAAAAAAGTAAACGTAATGCGTTTTTTAAATTAATGTGTTGCATAAGCTTAAAATTATCAAAATAAGCAAGTATTAAAAATGTCATTATAAATGTGCCCGTTACTACATTACATACACACTTCCATCATTTATATAAAACCTCAATGGAGGTGTTTGAATGTTTTTTGGATCGAATGTATTTAATATTTTGAGTGCATAAAAAAAAATCCTTCCGTCATGTTTCTCATAATGATTGTGAACGATAGGCAAAATTCCACAAAAAGTAAAGTTCCTCTTCAAGTATCATTAGCATCATTACCCATATAACATTTTAATATAGTTAAATTTTGAGATCGGCCGATTCCTGGGCTGTGCAGTGCAGTTTACTCGCATTTGCGACTAAAAATAGGTTGTGGGACTATCCATCCATCCATCCATTTTCTACCGCTTGTCCCTTTCGGGGCCGCGAGTGTGCTGGAGCCTATCTCAGCTGCATTTGGTTAGTAATAATAAAAATTTAGATTTCAACAATTTCATTCTCATTTTGCTTTTAAAATAAATCCATACAAACTGGATTAAGTAGAGTAAGATTCGGGGAAAATAAACTTTGTTGTCACCAATTCAACCCTGGTAGCAGCACAAACGTGATTACGTATACACTGTATCGCCGCTCTCGCGACATGTTAGCATAGCTGCTACCAAAAACAACTAGCCATGCACCGCAGATTTAATTTAAACTACTAACGATACAACTTTTAAATAAACCCATGTTTCCACTTCTTGATGTTATGCTTGTTCATGTCGGTGGAGTTTTAACTTTTAGGAGACGTGTTGTAATGAAATTACAAACCGTGACAGTTTTGGTTAATTAAAGTTAAATTTTCAACATAAATTAATAAATCTGCAATAATGAACTTATACCAACATCAAAGGAATTCAATACAATGTTTTTAGAAAAGTACGAATATAAGAACTAGAAAGAAATAACATCATTTTAAAGGGGTCAGCTGTTTGCTTAGTCACATTTTTCAAACAAATATATTACAAGACCACCACCAGCTGGCTTACATTGTTACCATTAGTCTTTTAACATAACATATTTTTTTTGTGTCTGTATTCTTTACAATCACTCATCACGTTGAATAAATATTACTCATTAGTCTGAGGAATTTGGCGTTCATGCTTGTCACTTATCCCCTGTCTCGTACACATGTATACAAAATGGAAAGGCCAGAATTGACTTTCCAGAAAAACACTTGAAGAAGCCAGCCCAGTTCTGGAACCGTTTTAATTTAGCAGATAAGACTGAGATCAACCTGTACCAGAATGAGAGGAAGAAGAAAGCTTGGAGAAGGGTTGGAACAACTGAAGATTCAAAGCGCACCACATCTTCTGTAAAACATGGTGAAGGCAGTGTGATGACTTGGCCATGCATGTCTTTCAATGGCACTGGGTCACTCGTGTTTATTGATGAAGTCTATAAGGATATACTTTCTGCTCAGGTTAAAGCAAATCCAGCACAGTTTATTGGCTGATGCGTTACAGTGCAGGTGTTTGAGCAGTGGTTATTACTATCTACTTCACTAATTATACATTTTTTCAAAAACTAAATACTGGTATCATATATGTATATTTTTTATCTGCTTTTGTAGTTGTAATTAAAAAAATGCAGATACCAATAAAAAGAGACTAATAAGATATACATCAAAATGCCAAATATCGTCGCCGATAATCGGTCCATCTCAAGTTACATCCAGAGCTGGCAACTCGTGCTAATTAATCGCCAGCCAGCTAAATTGCTAACATGAAAACAATGCCAAGTTACATAACATCTTTTCCCATTACAAATGTCGTACCTCAACTGATCTATTTAATTGTGCCATTGAACAAAGTGGTAAATGTGTTTTTTTTTTTTTTTTTAATAAAGCTTGGTTAAAATATTTAAGTGTGTACACTAAGTACTGTAGTCTACTTTTTCAGCACATTCATCAACAATGATTATAATGATAACAGTGTGACAATTTCATATTGCTACATCCCCATTAGCAGCAAATTTGGAGACGCCAAAATGAAAGCATGTTTTGCACATTTCAACGAGCAGCGGGTAAAATGAGCACTTAATTATTTCACCACTCGTGTTGTTTGACATAAGAAAAAAAATTGTATTAGATTAGTTTTTTTGTGACACAGAAAGTTGTTTTGCTTTTACATGTTTGTTTTTGTTAGTATCATAGCTAGTTATGCAATTTTGGCAATTATGTCTTTATGTCTCTTCAACCTGCCCTTCCAACAAGGCCAGGCAGTAAACGCTCATTATCATTTACACTATTTACAGCTGTATATTATATATTGTTTCAGGTTCTTTGCGGTCCAGAATCTTTGAGAAAAGGGCTCATCTGCATGAGTTGCTTGGTGAGGGCAATGGTCAGCTATTGACTGGGGTTGCGCCGGCCCCTGTAGTTGATGGCTGTAAGCAGAGGAAGTGTTGCCTTCTGGGTGGGTTTTGTCCGCATCCACGGCAGAAGGCAACCGATTGTAAGTCAGGTAAGGTAATATGCTTGCTTCACTTCAGTATGCCTTGGAGTCTGAAAAACTGTTCACACTTCTGTATTGTCACTAGGGCTGGGCGACATGACCTTTTTTTAATATCTCGATATTTTTAGGCCATATCGCGATACACCATATATATATCTCGATATTTTGCCTTAGCCTTGAATTAACACTTGATACATATAATCACAGCAGTTTGATGATTCTATGTGTCAACATTAAAACATTCTTCTTCATACTGCATTAACATATACTCATTTTAAACTTTCATGCAGAGAAGGAAATCACAACTAAGTCAATTGACCAAAACTGTATTTATTAAACAGTTATTATTACTTGACAAATCAAAGTTGTCTAGACGACATCTTCCCGCTTGAAGCCGAACCACACTGATGTTTTTCTTGGGAATTAATTCTTCCTTAATTTGTTACCAAATTTGCACCTTGTTTCTCTCATATTACCACTCGCGCGGCTTCGCTAACATCACAGCTAACATTACCCATGCTGCTACCTCTCTGCTCGGGGAGGGCGTGTGACGTTGCAAACGTATGTAAGAAGGTGCGCTTGTTTTAAGTCTCTGTGAAAAGGAGAGACAAGAAAGAGGGAGAGACGCAACTGCGTGAGAACATATACTTGAATATCACAATATAGTTATTTTCTGTATCGCACAGAGACAAACCCGTGATACATCGTGTATATCGCCCAGCCCTAATTGTCACTATGTCGTCCCTTTCGATGCTGCATTGATGTTTTAAGTTCTGCGTCAGGGTTGAGCGGATATGATGCTGTTTTCTGCCATAACATGAGAGGCGGTATTTTCCTGTGACAGGGTTTCCCACACATTCATTTATTTGTGGCGGCCTGCCACGAAAGAATTACGGCCGCCACAAATTAAAAAAAATATATATCAATCAATCAATCAATCAATGTTTACTTATATAGCCCTAAATCACTAGTGTCTCAAAGGGCTGCACAAACCACTACGACATCCTCGGCAAGGAAAACTCATACCCAGTGGGACATCGGTGACAATAATGACCCAGTGGGACGTCGGTGACAATGATGACTATGAGAACCTTGGAGAGGAGGAAAGCAATGGATGTCGAGCGGGTCTAACATGATACTGTGAAAGTTCAATCCATAATGGATCCAACACAGTCGCGAGAGTCCAGTCCAAAGCGGATCCAACACAGCAGCGAGAGTCCCGTTCACAGCGGAGCCAGCAGGAAACCATCCCAAGCGGAGGCGGATCAGCAGCGCAGAGATGTCCCCAGCCGATACACAGGCAAGCAGTACATGGCCACCGGATCGGACCGGACCCCCTCCAAGAGGGAGAGTGGGACATAGAAGAAAAAGAAAAGAAACGGCAGATCAACTGGTCTAAAAAGGGAGTCTATTTAAAGGCCAGAGTATACAAATGAGTTTTAAGGTGAGACTTAAATGCTTCTACTGAGGTGGCATCTCGAACTGTTACCGGGAGGGCATTCCAGAGTACTGGAGCCCGAACGGAAAACGCTCTATAGCCCGCAGACTTTTTTTGGGCTTTGGGAATCACTAATAAGCCGGAGTCCTTTGAACGCAGATTTCTTGCCGGGACATATGGTACAATACAATCGGCAAGATAGGATGGAGCTAGACCGTGTAGTGTTTTATACGTAAGTAGTAAAACCTTAAAGTCACATCTTAAGTGCACAGGAAGCCAGTGCAGGTGAGCCAGTACAGGCGTAATGTGATCAAACTTTCTTGTTCTTGTCAAAAGTCTAGCAGCCGCATTTTGTACCAACTGTAATCTTTTAATGCTAGACATGGGGAGACCCGAAAATAATACGTTACAGTAGTCGAGACGAGACGTAACAAACGCATGGATAATGATCTCAGCGTCTTTAGTGGACAGAATGGAGCGGATTTTAGCGATATTACGGAGACGAAAGAAGGCCGTTTTATTAACGCTTTTAATGTGTGCCTCAAAGGAGAGAGTTGGGTCGAAGATAATACCCAGATTCTTTACCGTGTCGCCTTGTTTAATTGTTTGGTTGTCAAATGTTAGAGTTGTATTATTAAATAGAGTTCGGTGTCTAGCAGGACCGATAATCAGCATTTCCGTTTTTTTGGCGTTGAGTTGCAAAAAGTTAGCGGACATCTATTGTTTAATTTCATTAAGACACGCCTCCAGCTGACTACAATCCGGCGTGTGGGTCAGCTTTAGGGGCATGTAGAGTTGGGTGTCATCAGCATAACAGTGAAAGCTAACACCGTATTTGCGTATGATGTCACCTAGCGGCAGCATGTAGATGCTGAAGAGTGCAGGGCCAAGGACCGAACCCTGGGGAACTCCACACGTTACCTTAACAGGGCTAAGTCTGACATACCAATTCGTGTTTTGATACGTTCTAATAAAATATTATGATCGACAGTATCGAAAGCAGCGCTAAGATCGAGGAGCAGCAACATAGATGACGCATCATAATCCATCGTTAGCAATAGATCATTAGTCATTTTTGCGAGGGCTGTCTCCGTGGAGTGATTTGCCCTGAAACCGGATTGAAAGGTTTCACATAGATTGTTAGACGCTAAGTTTTCATTTAACTGCTGCGCAACAATTTTTTCGAGGATTTTTGAAATAAAGGGAAGGTGAGACACCGGTCGGTAGTTTACCATGAGGTCAGGATCGAGGTTAGGTCTTTTAAGAAGAGGATGAATAACCGCTTTTTTGAATGCTAGGGGAACAGTGCCCGAGGAAAGTGATAAGTTTATCATATTTAGCACTGATGGACCTAATAATACAAAGAGCTCCTTGATCAGTTTCCCAGGAAGTGGGTCAAGTAAACATGTTGTTTGTTTTATTCCATTTACACGTTGTAACAATTCCTCTAATGTTATTTCCTCAAAACGAGAGAAACTATTTTGGAGGGCAGTATCCGCCGTATATACAATCGTATCAGTGTTAATAGTACCCCGTTGTAGCTGGGACGCATTGTCTTTAATCTCCTTTCTAATGACTTCAATTTTCTTACTAAAGAATTGCATAAAGTCATCAGCTGAGTGGGTGGAGCTTCTGGAAGGGGTCCCTTGTTGGGTTAGCGATGCTACCGTACTAAACAAAAATTTAGGATCGTTTTTATTACGGTGGATGAGATTTGAGTAATATTTAGCTTTAGCTAAGGTAAGCATGCGTTTATAAGTTATCAAACTATCACTCCATGCTTGATGGTGCACCTCAAGTTTAGTCGTGCGCCATTTGCATTCCAGCTTTCTACATAATAATTTCTGAGCTATAGTTTCTTCTGTAAACCACGGGGTGCGCTTTTTTGGAGCCTTTTTTAACTTTAGCGGTGCTATGTTATCAATGGTTTCGCGCAGGGCGTCGTTAAAGTTGTTAGTGAGGTTATCAATAGAGCCCACATATTTTGGGAATGGTGCCATTACCGAGGGCAGTAGGTCAGCAAGAGTTGTCGTTGTGGCCGTATTAATGTTGCGGCTGCTATAGCAGTTATTATTATTAGCTTGACGAACATGCGTCTGAACCTGGAATTTTATAAAGTAATGATCGGACAATACTTTAGTATACGGGAGTATCGTAACTTTGGAAACGGTGATACCCGTGACAAGCACTAGGTCTATCGTATTACCGTTGCGATGCGTGGGTTCGTTAATTATTTGTGTGAGACCACAGCTATCAATTATGGTCTGGAGCGCTACGCACGGTGGGTCCGATGGGGTATTCATATGGATATTAAAGTCCCCCATTATGATTATATTATCGGCGTGTGTCACTAGATCAGCAACGAACTCTGAGAATTCATTGATAAAGTCTGAATAGGGCCCTGGGGGGCGGTAGATAACAGCCAGGTGTAGAGGCAGCGGTGTGACAACCCTCATAGTAAGCACCTCAAACGATTTATATTTATTATTTATGTTAGCATTAAGGTTAAAGTTTTCGTTGTATATTAGTGCGACCCCCCCACCCCTTTTAAGCGGACGGGCAATATGCGCATGTGTAAAGTTAGGAGGACATGCCTCATTTAGCGCAAAAAAATCGTTTGGTTTAAGCCAGGTTTCACTGAGACCGATGACGTTAAGATTGTTGTCTCTGATGATATCATTAACTAACGTTTTGGGAGACAATGATCTTATGTTTAAAAAAACTATATTATAGGTAGTGGGCTGTTTTAGGGAATTTTTGATCAAATGATCCGTAGTAGCAATATTAATAATGTTGTGTTTATTATGCCCAGTGCATTTAGTATAATTACGACCATATCTAGGAATTGATACGACGGGAATTTTCCGATTGTTTGATTGTTGCTTTGATAAACTGCACGCATCATGGTTAGCCACCTCGGTAGAACACATGTCCAACTCTGAAACAGTCAAAGCAGAAAAAACTTGTTCTAATTTAACTGACTCCTTACCCAGACCAGTAGTCTCGCATCTTCCATTTAAATCTGCCTTCAGGATGGAGGGAAGTGGTGTTCTGTGGGGATTAGCCTTCTGCTTTTTTTTTAGCCCCGCTCGGCATCCACGTTTCCGATCACACCGCTGGCGTCTGCTCCGTAGACGGCCCCCGCTGCTACTATACTCCCCTGCTTCACAGGCCGCTGGATGTAGCCGCCGAATTATTCCCATGCTAGCTAGCACGTCAAGCACGCACACGTCTACCAGTCCACATCCAGAAGTGTCTGGCGGTCGTACGTGATCACGGAGTGACCACGATGTGAGCCAGCCATAAAGTTTGTAGAATTGTCCGGTATTTCTGCCAAATGTTCCATCTTTAGCAAGAGCCCCTCGATGTCGCAGCCCGTCCGGGCGCCGCCATCTTGAAATATTGAAAAATAATAATTATAAAAAAAAAGCTTTTTAACTACCTCGGCAACCTCAGCCCCAGAAATAGGGGAGCCCACCACAGATTCCCCAGCCACTGCTTCCTCATAGGAAGACGTGTTGGTGAGATTAAGGATGTCTTCGAAGTATTCCTTCCACCTATCTACAACATCCGCAGTTGAGGTCAGCAGATCACCATTCCCACCATACACCGTGTTGACAGTGTACTGCTTCCCCTTCCTAAGGCGGCGGATGGTGGTCCAGAATCGCTTCGAAGCCGGCCGGAAGTCGTTTTCCATGGCTTCCCCGAAGTCCTCCCATGTTCAAGTTTTTGCCTCCGCGACCGCTGAAGCAGCACACCGCTTGGCCCGTCGGTACCTGTCCGCTGCCTCCGGAGTTCTGTGAGCCAAAAGAACACGATAGGACTCCTTCTTCAGCTTGACGGCATCCCTCACCGCTGATGTCCACCAACGGGTTCTAGGATTACCGCCCCGACAGGCACCAACTACCTTGCGGCCACAGCTCCAATCGGCCGCCTCGACAATAGAGGTGTGGAACATGGTCCACTCGGACCTAATGTCCCGCACCTCCCTCGTGACATGTTCACAGTTCTTCCGGAGGTGGGAATTGAAACTCTCTCTGACAGGAGAGTCTGCCAGACGTTCCCAGCAGACCCTTACAATGCGTTTGGGCCTGCCAGGTCTGTGCGGCATCCTCCCCCACCATCGCTGCCAACTCACCACCAGGTGGTGATCGGTAGAAAGTTCCGCCTCTCTCTTCACCCGAGTGTCCAAAACATGAGGCCACAAATCCGATGACACAACTACAAAGTCGATCATGGAACTGCGGCCTAGGGTGTACTGGCGCCAAGTACACATATGGACACCCTTATGTTTGAACATGGTATTTGTTATGGACAAACTGTCACGAGCACAAAAGTCCAATAACAAAACACCACTCGTGTTCAGTCTTCCCTGTAAGGTTTATTCAGGTGTACTGGAGAGGAGGTTACGCCGGATAGTCGAACCTCGGATTCAGGAGGAACAGTGTGGTTTTCGTCCTGGTCGTGGAACTGTGGACCAGCTCTATACTCTCGGCAGGGTTGTTGAGGGTGCATGGGAGTTCGCCCAACCAGTCTACATGTGCTTTGTGGACTTGGAGAAGGCATTCGACCTCGGGAATTCCTGTGGGGAGTGCTCAGACAGTATGGGGTATCCTACTTTCTTATTGTGGCGGTCTTCTCCCTGTACGATCAGTGTCAGAGCTTGGTCTGCATTGCCAACAGTAAGTCGAATACATTTCCAGTGAGGGTTGGAACAGAATCGGTTCCCAATCACGCCTCTCCAGGTTTCACTGTTTCGCTGCCAACATGAGCGTTGAAGTCCCCCATTAGAGCAAGGGAATCACCCGAGGGAGCACTCTCCAGTACTCCCTTGAGTGTACCCAAAAAGGGTGGGTACTCTGAACTGTTGTTTGGTGTGTGCTTACGCTTACAAACAACAGTCAGAACCCATCCCCCCCGCCCGAAGGCGGAGGGAGGCTACCCTTTCGTCCACTGGGTTGAACTCCAACGTGCAGGCTTTGAGCCAGGGGGCAACGAGAATTGCCACCCCAGCCCGTCGCCTTTCAATACCGGCAACGCTAGAGTGGAAGAGAGTCCAGCCCCTCTCAAGAGAAGTGGTTCCAGGGCCCTTGCTGTGCGTCAAAGTGAGTCCGACTACATCCGGCAGGAATTTCTCTACTTCGCGCACTAGCTCAGGCTCCTTTTTCCCCAGTGAGGTGACGTTCCACGTCACAAGAGCTAGCTTCTGTAGCCGAGGATCGGACCGCCAAGTGCCCTGTCTTCGGCTGCCGCCCAGCTCACATCACACCCGACCTCTATGGCCCCAGCTATGGGTAGTGAGCCCATTGGAGGGGGGACCCACGTTGCCTCTTCAGGCACCAGACACTCGCCATCGTGCCCCACCTCCGTGCCTGGCTCCAGAGGGGGGCCCTGGAGACCCGTGTCTGGGTGAGGGAAATCTGAGTCCTTTGTTCGTTTTCATCATAGAGGTCTTGTATTGTGCCAAGCAAATACCACCCCATATGTGCCTGATGCACCTACAGTACCAGAAACGGCAATTAGCCTTGCTAATGTTAGTCCTCAGCGTATCAGCATACTGAGAACGAAATAGGCACTAAAACTACCCATATCCACCTTAGACTTAGACAAACTTTAATGATCCACAAGGGAAATTGTTCAACACAGTAGCTTAGTTACAATGATGGAAAGTGTAAGGATGGAAAGGACAATGCAGGTATAAATAGACTAGGTATAGCAATGTAAAATATAACATATCTGCGAATATATACAATATATACTTATCATGTGTACAGTATATAATATATACGGATATAATATGTCCATAACATATATACAATATATACCAAATGCTATGTACACTATCACAGTATATGTGTCAGCCCCAGCATAAAAAAAAGAGTGAGTCCAGCAGAAAATAGAATATAGACATTAACAACAAAGAAAAGTAGCTGACATAGAAGGTGTCAGGTAATAGGCGGATATTATCTGTTGCTGTATGGGGAGTGATTATACAGCTGGATGGAGTGTAGAATGAAGGAGTTCTTGAATCGCACAGTGCGGGAAGGAAGCTGAAGGAGCCTGTTGGAGTATGAACTCCGATGTCCCTCAATTGTCTGGTGGAGTGGGTGGGAAGGATTGTCCATGATGGCCAGCAGTTTGTCCAGTGTCCTCCTGTCCCTCACTGATACAAACCCCTCCAACTGCGAGCCAATATTTTGGCCAGTTTTCCGGATCAGTTTATCAATCCGGTTTGAGTCCCTTTTGCTGGTGCTGCTCCCCCAACAAATCACAGCGAAGTGAAGGGCACTGGCCACAACAGACTGATAGAAGATCTCCAACAGCTTGCTGCACACATTAAAGGACCTAAGCTTCCTCAGGAAAAAGAGTCTGCTCATTCCCTCCTTGTAAACAGCATTGCAGTTGTACTTCCAGTCTAATCTGCTGTTCAAATGAACTCCCAGGTACTTATGTTGCCCCACCACTGCCACCTCCCGGCCCTGGATCTTGATGGGCTCCACCGGGGTCATACTCTTACTGAAGTCGATGACCAGCTCCTTGGTCTTGTCCACGTTAAGGACCAGATGGTTCGCCTGAGACCACTCCACAAAGTTAGCAATCAGTGTCCTATACTCCAATTCCTGTCCCTCTCTGACACACCCGACCACAGCAGAGTCATCAGAATATTTCTGCAGGTGGCAGAACCTGGAACTGTACTGGAAGTCTGAGGTGTACAGGGTGAACAGGAAAGGAGACAGGACAGTCCCCTGTGGAGCACCTACACCACTGACCACAGTATCTGACAGGGAGCTACTCAGTCGCACAAACTGGGGCCTGTTAGACAAGTAATCAGTGATCCAGGAGACAATGGAGGAACTCACACCCATCCTGAGTAACTTGTCACTCATCAGAATTGGTTGAATGGTGTTAAAGGCACTGGAGAAATCAAAGAACATGATCCTCACAGTGCCCTTCCCACCATCCAGGTGAGAGTGAGCACAATGCAGCAGGTAGATAACAGCATCATCCACTCCTACATGGGGCTGATATGCAAACTGTTGAGGATCCAGGGAAGGAGCCACCAGGGGTCTCAGCTGTTCCAGTAGAAGTCTTTCGAGGACCTTCATGACCTGGGACGTCAGGGCAACAGGTCTGAAGTCGTTCAAGCCCGATGGGATGGGCTTCTTGGGCATTGGCACTATGCAGGATGTTTTCCATAGCACTGGTATCCGTTCTAGCTTCAGACTCAGGTTGAAGATGAAATGGAGGATCACAGTCAGCTGAGCAGCACAAGTCTTCAGTACCCAGGACTTGACTCGGTCAGGGCCTGCTGACTTGGCTGGATTGACTCTCTCCAGCTGTCGTCTCACGTGTCCTGGTGTCAGGCTGGCTTTCTCAGTGGGGGAGGTGGGAACAGCAGTGGCAGGTATCAGAGAATGAGTTTGTGTGTGAAGACAGGAGTAGAGGGGGTGGGCCGGTAATGGGTGCATTGCTAAATCTGTTGAAGAACAAATTCAGCTCGTTGGCTCTGTCTGCACCCCCATCCAGCAGTTTGGCTTTGTTGTTAAAGCCTGTGATGGCTTTCATGCCTTTCCACGCATCACAAATGTTGTTTTGCTGGAGTTTAGCCTCTAGCTTTCCCCTGTAGGCATCTTTCCCTTCTTGCAGCTGGACTTTAAGCTGCCACTGTATCCTCCTCAACTCGTCCCGGTCACTGCATCTGAAGGCTATCTTCTTTTTATTCAGCAGCACCTTTAGCTGGCTGGTGATCCAGGGCTTGTTATTTGGGTAGCAATGGACAGTTTTTGTAGGGATGATGGAGTCCTCACAGAAATTGATGTAATCTGTGATGCAGTCTGTGATGCTGTCGATATCTGTCCCGTGGGGCTTACAGAGTACTTCCCAGTCTGTAGACTCAAAGCAGTCCTGCAGGGCAATGCATGCCTCCTGGTTCCTCATCTGCACGGATTTTGTTGAGATGGGCTGCCTCCTCACAGCAGGAACATAATGACATGTTAAAAGCACCAGGTTGTGATCAGATCGTCCAAGGGGGGGCAGGGCAGTGGCTCTGTATGCATCTTTTGAATTAAAACCTAATGATTCAAGTAAATAAACAGTAGTCTACTGGAGCTTAGGCCATCGCCAGAAGTAACCAAATGTGCCTCTGTCATGTGATTGCAACCCACCTACAGCTTACGTTACTGTTAGTGGTTTAACAGAACACATTTGAACAAAACAAAACAGTTGATCTTTTTCACAATTCACAGTTGGTGTAAAAAATTTTTTGCTACCAGCTTGGAAAAAATGACTGGTGTTTACTGTTTATATTTTTCAAGATGACCATGTTTGTGTAATAACATTTATGCCAGCCCGAAAAAAATTATTGGTGTTTACGGCGGTAACTTATGATTGATTGATTGAAACTTTTATTAGTAGATTGCACAGTACAGTACATATTCCGTACAATTGACCACTAAATGGTGACACCCGAATAAGTTTTTCAACTTGTTTAAGTGGGGTCCACGTTAATCAATTCATCGTAAACTCACCCTGTCTCGTCAACACGCACATGTAGAGAGCACGTGCACACATGCAAAAACAGTCCAAAAAGAGCAAAAAACAATTTGCTTGAATGTTGTAAATATATAGAATATAAATTCAATGACATCTAATGCTAACTATCCAAATCGCTATCATTAGCTAACAACACCCACAGCTAATGCACATGCATGTGTTATATACGTACGTACGTAGTTAAGTCATTACGGCTGAGAAGCCGTAAGAGAGCTGGATATGATGCTTAAAACACATTGAAAAGTTATCGCCCTCTTGACATCTGTGTTAATGTTGCAAACAACCCCTTTAATAGATTTATACTCTGTACTAAAAAATTTTTCATACAAAGGTTAGTTGTTTTTGCCTAAAATCTTTGTTTAATTCAGTCGTACCTAATCAATTTGCGCTCAGCATTTTTTTCGTCTGCATTTTCAGCTGATACTTGTTTACACTGTCTTTAAAATCATCTCTTTAACCAAATACTCTAAAATTTAACCTTAAAAAACAAAAAGATATAACATGCTCGTTGGTATGACAGCCATTTTGGGAGGAACGATCAAAATCCAGACAAATCACATCATTGGAAAAGCCAATGGCATTGATTGGGTGTAGTGCAATGGTCTCAAACTCAATGCACTGGATGCAGAAACTGGGTGAGGCTGGGCAGCAAGAAAAGATTTCTTAAAAAATCTAACATGCACTTTTTAATGAATTCACCTTCTAAGAATGTCTTTCCCGCCCTAGCAACATACTTGCCAACCCTCACAATTTTTCCGGGAGACTCCTGAATTTCAGTGCACCTCCCGAAAATCTACCGTTGCAACCATTCTCCCGAATTGGTCCCAATTTTCACCCGGCCGACATTATTAAGGGCTGCAGTGACTGCACTGCCTTTAACGTCCTCTACAACAGTGGTTCTCAACCTTTTTTCAGTGATGTACCCCCTGTGAACATTTTTTTAATTAAAGTACCCCCTAATCAGAGCAAAGCATTTTTGGTTAAAAAAAGAGATAAAGAAGTAAAATACAGCACTATGTCATCAGTTTCTGATTTATTAAATTGTATAACAGTGCAAAATATTGCTCAAAGGAATCAATAAAGTATTATCTATCTATTTATTTGTAGTGGTCTTTCTTGAACTATTTTTGAAAAAAATATTTAAAGATAACTAAAAACCTTTTTGAAGAATAAATGATTCAATTATAAATTAAGATTTATACACATAGAAGTAATCATCAACATAAAGTGCCTTCTTTGAGATTGTAATAGAGATCTATCTGGATTCATCAACTTAATTCTGAACATTTCTTCACAAAAAAAGAAATCTTTAACATCAATATTTATGGAACGTATTCATGAAAAGTCTAGCTGTCAACACTGAATGTTGGATTATTGTATTATTGTTTCACAGTTTATGAACTTACATTCATATTTAATTGAAATATTATTCAATAAACATGTTTTTAAAGGATTAATGAATTGCTGCTATTTTTTTTAGAATGTTTTTAATAAATCTCACTTGTCCCTTTGCATACCTTCAAGTACCTCCAGGGGTCTGCGCACCCTCAAAAGAAGACTACTGCTCCACTACATGTCATCACACACGCTTTTACATCACACAACCAATGTACCGGCTCTGTAACATGATGTATGAGACTTGGGGCGGCATGGCATAGTGGGTAGAGCGGCCGTGCCAGAAACCTGAGGGTTGCAGGTTCGCTTCCCACCTATGGACATCAAAGTCGCTGCCGTTGTGTTCTTGGGCAGGACACTTCACCCTTTGCCCCCGGTGCCGCTCACGCCGGTGAATGAATGATGAATGAATGATTGGTGGTGGTCGGAGGGGCCGTATGCGCAAACTGGCAGCCACGCTTCCGTCAGTCTACCCCAGGGCAGCTGTGGCTACAGATGTAGCTTACCACCACCAGGTGTGAATGAATGATGGGTTCCCACTTCTCTGTGAGCGCTTTGAGTATATAACAATAGAAAAGCGCGATATAAATCTAATCCATTATTATTATTATTATTATTATTGTGCAGAACAACGTACGTGGGTGCAAGACGTACTTGGTCAACAGCCATACAGGTCACACTAAGGGTGGCCGTATAAATCACTTTAACACTGTTACAAATATGCTCCACACTTTGAACCCACACCAAACAACAATGACAAACCCTTTTTGGGAGAATTTCCGTACCTTAACACAACTTAAACACAAGAGAACAAATACCCAGAACACCTTGCAGTACTAAGTCTCCCGGGCTACAATATACAACATCTCAACCGACGCAAGTAGGGAGGGTGGGGGGTTGGTGGCAGCGGGGTTGTGTATATTGTAGTCCGGAATAGTCAGGGCTGCATGGGATTCTGGGTAATTGTTCTGTTGTGTTACGATGCGGATGTTCTCCCGAAATGTGTTTGTCATTCTTGTTTGGTGTGGGTTCACAGTCTGGCACATATTTGTAACAGTGTTAGTTTTTTTTTACGGCCGCCCTTAGTGTGACGTGAGTAGCTGTTGATCTAATATATCTTGCAACACCACACGTGCGTCTTACATGGCCGAATGCAACATACAACTGGTCTTGCTTGCTGTCAGTTCAGGATGTAGGGGGCGCTAAAGGCAGTGCCATTATGGCACTCCCTGAATATTGTCGATCTGGTAAATATCGACATGGGCTTCTATAGAATTGGTGCCCTAAAATTCAGGGGTCTCCCGGGAAAATTGGGGACGTTGGCAAGTATGACGCTGTCAAGCGCCTTTCATATTAAACTCGCAGGCCGCACCAACATTAAATTGTCATATCAAAGTTGTTTGAGACCCCTGGTGTAGTGTCTCTGAAACGACAAAAAATGTACATCTCAGTAGTAATGGCCAACTTTAATAGAATAAAGTGAATCCAGCCTACAGCTAGTTGTTGGCAAATGAAACGTTAACATTAAAAATGATCTTGGTAAAAAATGTTGATGGCGTTGAAGATCATGTCGTGTGTGTTTTTCAGGTAGCGGACTCACAGTGGCTCTGTCCAGCACGTCCTCTCAGCAGTGCATCATGGGCCCTGGCGCCCCCCAACAGCCTACGATATCAGAGCGTCAAGAAGCCAGTCCTTTCACAACCTTTTCATCATGCCAGCCAGCCGCAGAAGGCCGCTTACAACGATGATGACTGGCAGGAGTCGCTCCGTGTGTGTGTGCTGGTGCGACTGGGTGAGCCGGGCACCATGCGCACCACCATGGAGATCCCTTTGTTCGGTCAGACAAAACTAGCAGAGTTGCTTACGCCTGGGACTTACAAGTCTTCTGAGTTGCCCTTTCTGTTGACCACGGTGGACGGAAGCAGAGAGGACGACATCAACGTCGTCAAGAGAAGTGGCGACGACACAGAAAAGAGACACCACAGTTTTAGGAGCCTGTTCAAAGCCGAGAAGTGTCCCGCACCCTACATTTATGGCTCTCACTTTTATTGTTTCCATTGCCCGGGAACAAGACAACCGATTGCGCACGACAGGCTGAACTTTAGGCAGTGTGTTGGACTTGAGAGGGACAAGATGAAGGAGTTGCACGCTACTCTGTATAGCCAGGCAGCTCCAGCAGAGGGACAGCACCACGAAGGAGACAGTGAAAGAGAGCAAAGACTGGCCATGGTGCACGAAAGACTGAGGAGCGAGGTATGTGTGTAACCATGTGTCCTGATTCATTGACTTGACTAAAGTGCTTTAATTTAGCAGAGAAAGCCCAACATTACATTCAAATCTAGAGCCTGCCAACGTATGCTATTCAAAGGAAGTGATTTCCATCATGCAAGCACCAAAACATATAGGTCCAGTATCACCAAAAAAAAACAAGAGAGTGTTGATTGTATAAAATCTCAGCTATAAATGCTGCCGACAGCGAGTTTACTACCTGCTAAATATCCTGCAAAAAGCTGACAAAAATAGTATTTTCTTATATTTTAGTGAAGTTATTTACAAAAGGTAAACATGGTAGGCCTATAGCGCACTAATTGCTAACTAGCAGCTGGCTTCCATAATCACTAGCTAGTAGTAAGTGCCAATGATTGCTAGCTAGGAGCTACCTGACAATAGGAATTTAACAATGTGGCAAATTTAACTGTGGCAAAACTCCCCATGGTAAATATTACCATAATCATATTTTTTAAATTTTTACATTCAATAATACTGTGTTAAAAATAACCCATCCATCCATCCATTTTTCTACCGCTTGTCTCTTTTGGGTTCGCGGGGGGTCGGTGGAGCCTATCTCAGCTGCATTCGGGCGGAAGCCGGGGTACACCCTGGAAAAGTCGCTACCTCATCGCAGGGCCAACACAGATAGACAGACAACATTCACACTCACATAACCGTGATATAAAATTTACTTTGTGGCGCTAGCAGCTACACAACAGCTAAGCACGCAAGCTAGACATATGTAATAAGTGTCCTTAATTCAAAGTGTCAATATAAACAACTTCAAGTATCAAATAACTAAATCATTACCTCAAATTGTAAGTTCCTTAATTTACGGGTAATTTGGAATATTCTGTATTATTTTTACCGGTATATATAAAACTACTGTAGTTGTTTGTAGTGCTGTTGTATTGTTTTCCAAACAATATCCTCTAAATTTAGTTGGGTTTTTTTAAGGACATGTTACATGCTATAATGTGTTTTGCGAGCACCAACTCCATTTATGTTAATTAATTTTAATAAGCGGAGCTGCGTTAAGATACAGTATTCTGAGCTTGGTCTTAGAACGTAATGTGCTCGCAAGTTGAGGTGCCACTGTACTTACAGATAAAAAGTCTCTAAGGTAGAAGCGTATTTGGAAGTATCCAGTGACACACGTGTCCGCCTCATTTATCTTATTATTGTGGCCAATCTGTGTCACCGAAACAACAATCACTCCACTTCAACTTCAAGACATCATACATTAAATTGTTGTTTTTTTTACCTACCATCGTTCTGAGTAATTGTATTTAATCAATCTTTTTCTAACATTTCACACTTAAGAATAGGTAGGGATACACTTATTATTCTAAATGGGGAAATTTTGCGATTGCAATGCAGTTTTTTTACATACAGTAACAAAAGTAAAATGTAATGGAAAACTATAAAGGAGTAATAAATAACGCATAGTGCGAACTAAAAGATAAGATCTATAGATGAAAAAATTAAAAAACAAACACTAGTTTGACTCCCATTTTGCACACTGAGCTAAAGTATTGCACACCAAGAAAAAAAATATATGTATCATAAAAGTATTTTTTATTTATGTATTTTTCCTGTCCAGCTACTCATGCAAATCATATTGTTGATGTAGCAGGAAGCAATAAGTGAAGTGTGTTCCACTTTGTAGTGTAGTACATAAGAGGAATTGTTTATTTCCCCCAAAAATTCTGGGGTATTGCCATTACTTGAAAGTTAAAATGTGAGTTAACTTTTCGGAGGAACTGCATTTTCCCAAGTGATGTAAAATAAAATTCCACTGTAGAGGACACCTCAAAAAGTAAAAGTTGAGATACACAGTAGATGTTGCAACACAATTATTTGCACTTAAAAATTCATGTTGTACTGAATAAGATTAGGACATCTGAGAATTATGTTTGTGTTTGATTACAGTAAGTGTGTTTATCCTAAAGATTCCTGCCATGTCATTTGACACATTATGACATTCTTAAGTCTTTTCTTTGGACACATACCACAATTATATTGTACCGTGGTCTTAATATCATGATAATATCATGCTGTGAGATTTTGAAATCGTTATATCCTTAAATCCCACTGATCGTTATCGGACGACCGTATTTTTCGGACTATAAATTGCAGTTTTTTTCATAGTTTGGCAGGGGGTGCGACTTATACTGAGGAACGACTCATGTGCGAAATTATTAACACATTACCGTAAAATATCAAATTATATTATTTAGCTCATTCGCGTAAGAGACTAGACGTATAAGATTTCATCGGATTTAGCGATTAGGAGTGACAGATTGTTTGGTAAACGTATAGCGTGTTCTATATGTTACAGTTATTGGAATTACTCTTACCATAATATGTTACATTAACATACCAGGCACCTTCTCAGTTGACTATTTATGCCTCATACAACATACACTTATTCAGTCTGTTGTTCACCATTCTTTATTTATTTGAAATTGCCTTTCAAATGTCTATTCTTGGTGTTGGGTTTTATCAAATAAATTTCCCCCAAAAATGCGACTTATACTCCAGTGCGACCTATATGTTTTTCCCCTTCTTTATTAAGCATTTTCGGCAGGTGCGACTTATATTTAGAAAAATATGGTATTTACGTGAAAAATGTGTGTGATTGGCCATTTTCGATTAATGCCTTTCAATGTGGAACACTAAAAGGAATCCCCTCTGGCTGATTATTTATTTTAGATTTTTAGAGGTTAGTGCAAAAAAAACAAAGATATGAAAAGAACTGACTGTTCAACGTATGTCTTGCAGCTGCCAAATTTCTTCCATAAGACTCATGACTACAGCATGTACTCCAATGATGTTGAATTCATCAACGGTCTTCTCAATACCAAGACCAGGTAAATGTGCTTAAGCACCTGTTGCTGCTGTTTGACTTTTTTGCTCCCTTCCCGTCTGACCCGACCATCTCCGTAGAGGACGCTTTGCATACCAGCTCAACATCGCCATTTTCCGCCTTCTGTGTCTGGTGTACTTTGTGGACGTGCGCCTGGAGGTGCTCAAGCTGACCAAGCATCTGGAGGACGGGACAATCAAGGCTCGTTGGCGGCTCAGGGGCCTTCCCTTTTACTTGCTGATGCTACGCATCTACCGCAAAGATAAATCCCAGTTGTACAGGTAGCGCACATGGCTTCTAATGCTCACGTTCACTTTCTTTTCAGCAAATTTGACACCCAAAATCATCCAAAAAATGTATGGTAAATGCTGTCCAGTTGTTATATCTTGTTTTATTATCATATTTCTGAGTCTAAATTACAGTTGCAAGTCCAAAAAATTAGTTGGCAGTAGTGTACGGCTAATGGTGGGATGGTTGGTTAGTTAGTGCAGTCTTTGCTGTTAAGTCTTGTTGTGCCCTAAAAAGTTTCAATACTGTAATATTGTACTTATTAGGCACCAGCTGTTCGATTGAAATGTGCATCTTAGTTGTACTGTAGTTCCATTGACAAAGTTGTAGATGTTAAAATCACCGTATAATATTGCTAATGCTAATATTGTCAATTGCAAAGCCAATGTTTATTAAGCTAGTAAGTTTTTGGAAACGTGGAGCCTTACTTTACTTACATTGTAGCGTTTTTTTTAGTCAATTTTAGCTAGAGGTAGTTTAGCGGAGTCCGCTCTCAGTGCTGCTGGAGTGATCGCTAAGTGCTAAAGTGCAATGTCGGCAACTAGGCATGACGTCACGCGCAACCCAGGTAGCGTATGATGGCACTGTTGGATTTTTCGTGACACTGGCGAGATTCGGTCAATGTCATAAAAGTATCGGATTCGGTATACATCCCTAGTCCTGTTAAAAGATAAACACAATGCATTCAAATGTGCTAGCTTGATTCTAATGTACATGGGATATGCCACTGATTAGCATTGGTGTTATTACATGGCGATTTCAACACATGTCCAAATTTGCTAATCAAAATTACATCGAAGATGCACATAACTAATAGATTGTATTAAGTACAACACATACAGTACAAAAAATTTGTGGGGCTCAACAAAACGATTGACCACATTCAACGCAATGGAAAAAAGCTGCATTTCCTGACTACAGCAACCCACCTTGGACAAACAAAGAAATTTACCCGCTAAGGAGACATATGAGTTGGGAAATTGTGTTCGATGTAAATATAAACAGAATACAATGATTTGCAAACCATTTCAACCCATATTCAATTGAATGCACTACAAAGACAAGCTATTTGATGTTCAAACGCATAAACTTTTTTTTTTTTGTGCAAATAATTAACTTAGAATTTCATGGCTGCAACACGTGCCAATGTAGTTGGGAAAGGGCATGTTCACCAGTGTTACATCACATTTTCTTTTAACAACACTCAAACATTTGGGAACTCAGGAAACTAATTGTTGAAGCTTTGAAAGTGGAATTCTTTCCCATTCTTGTTTTATGTAGAGCTTCAGTCGTTCAACAGTCGTATTTTACGCTTCATAATGCGCCACACATTTTCAATGGGAGACAGATCTGGACTGCAGGCAGGCCAGGAAAGTACCCGCACTCTTTTTTTACAAAGCCACGCTGTTGTAACACTTGTCTTGCTGAAATAAGCAGGGGCGTCCATGATAACGTTGCTTGGATGACAACATATGTTGCTCCAAAACCTGTATGGAGTTTTCAGCATTAATGGTGCCTTCACAGATGTGTAAGTTACCCATGCCTTGGGCATTAATACACCCCCATACCATCACAGATGCTGGCTTTTGAACTTTGCGCCTATAACAATCCGAATGGTTATTTTCCTCTTTGTTCTGGAAGACACTGCGTCCTCTGTTTCCAAATATAATTTGTAAGGTGGACTCCTCAGACCACAGAACACCTTTCCACTTTGCATCAGTCCATCTTAGGTGAGCTCAGGCCCAGCAAGGCCGGCGGCGTTTCAGGATATTGTTGATACATGGGTTTGGCTTTGCATAGTAGAGTTTTAACTTGCACTTACAGATGTAGCAACCAACTGTAGTTACTGACAGTGGTTTTATGAAGTGTTCCGGAGCCCATGTGGTGATATCATTTACACACTGTCAGTTTTTGATGCAGTACCGCCTGAGGGATCAAAAGTCCGTAATATCATCGCTTATGTGCAGTGATTTCTCCAGATTCTCTGAACTTTTGGATTATTTTACGGACTGTAGATGGTAAAATCCCTAAATTCCCGGCAATAGCTCGTTGAGAAATGTTTTTCTAAAACTGTTCGACAATTTGCTCACAAAGTGGTGACCCTCACCCCATCCTTGTTTGTGAATTACTTAGCATTTTATGGAAGCTGCTTTTATACCCAATTATGGCATCCACCTGTTCCCAATTAGCCTGCACACCTGTGGGATGTTCCATATAAGTGTTTGATGAGCATTCCTCAACTTTATCAGTATTTATTGCCACCTTTACCAACTTCTTTGTCATGTGTTGCTGGCATCATATTCTAAAGTTGTTTAAATGCAAAAAAAAAAAGGTTTATCAGTTTGAACATCAAATAGTCTTTGTAGCATATTCAACTGAATATGGGTTGAAAATGATTTGCAAATCATTGTATTCCGTTTATATTTACATCTAATACAATTTCCCAACTCATATGGAAACGGGGTTTGTAAGACCAATGACTCCGCAAAGATCCAGCATTCAGCCATCCCAACAACACATCATTTGATTAAGCCTTTTCTAATATCCCGCACTACAAAACAAGTAAAATGTATGTATTATTTGTGCTAAAATCATATTGGAACGATATCGGTTAATTGTCAAGGCTGCAATATGGGTATTGTATCGAAAGTGAAAAACTGTATCAGGACAGCTTGACCATTTACTTCAGTTCTAAATATTACCATGGTTGTGTGGTCAATAGAAATATCACTAGTTGTATACATACTTAGTGTTTTGAGTGCAGTAAAATGCAGTATGTACGCTGTCAGTACTAGAGGTGGGACCACCTCACGATTCGATTGAGATTCAGGAGCTACGATTTGATTAAAAATCAATTATTGATGCATCTTTAAAGGCCTACTGAAATGAGATTTTCTTATTTAAACGGGAATAGCAGGTCCATTCTATGTCATACTTGATAATTTCGCGATATTGCCAAAAGTTCGCAACTTTTTGTCGCTAATAGAAAATCCCTGCCTTTACCGAAGTATGTGCGCGTGACTTCACGAGTTGCTGGGTTCCACACATATTCACGTTGTTTTTAATGGGAGCCACCAGCAGTAAGAGCAATTCGGACCGAGAAAGCGACAATTTCCCCATTAATTTCAGCGAGGATGAAAGATTCGTGAATTAGGATATTGATAGTGAAGGACTACGGAAAAAAAAAAAAGCGGTGGCAGTGTGAGCGTTTCAGATGTAATTAGACACATTTACTAGGATAATTCTGGAAGATCCCCTATCTGCTTATTGTTTTAATAGTGTTTTAGTGAGATTTTAAAGATTGAAAAGACATACCTCAAGGTCGGATGGCTGCGGTGAACACCAAGTGTCTCAGAGAGAAGCCGAGGAGCCAAGCTCACAGCTGCCTTTTAAACAGCTGCTGCAGGACGACAAATAATCCAATGATGTCTCTAGTAAGATATATATCACAATTTTCCCATCCAAAAACATGCTGATTGACGTAGAGAAAACATGTTCGCTTGACCGCTCCGCTCCACAATAAACAAAGAAACATCGGCTGTGTCTCGGTGCTAAAGACAGCTGCAATCCACTGCTTTCCACCAACGTATTGTTTTTTATAGTGTCCATTATTAAATGAACAAATTGCAAAAGATTCAGCAACACAGATGTCAAAAATACTGTGTAATTATGCGGTTAAAGCAGACGACTTTTTGCCGGTGCAGCTGCTAATATTTCCTGACAGTCCGTGACGTCACGCGTACGGGTCATCATTCCGCGACGTTTTCAACAAGAAACTCGTGGGAAATTTCAAATTGCAATTTAGTAAACTAAAAAGGCCGTATTGGCATGTGTTGCAATGTTAATATTTCATCATTGATATATAAACTATCAGACTGCGTGGTCGGTAGTAGTGGGTTTCAGTAGGCCTTTATTTTATGTATATTTATGCCGTTTTACATTTATTTTCCTTTCGCTAAAGAAGCGTTTATAACTTGCAACTTTAAAAAGCAATTAGGAATAAGAAAACAGTTCTATTAATTCCCACATTTTTTGAATTAAAGAAAATGTGCAAAACTAGAACATAAGTGCCCGATAGTAAAGAAGCTCGTCGGATATTTCGGTGAGATGGCTCGCTGCATCAGCCATGTTTTACAACTGTCTGCATTACTTTATTTACAATAAATACATCGCATATAGATGTTTACTAATCGATTCTATAATCGTCCATGTCCGAATTGCGATGCATCTAAAAATCTATTATTCATCCCACCTCTAGTCAGTACCCAAATGTTATACTTTAAACAAAAGTGTGTAGTGATGGATACTTTATCATCCTCAATAGCTAAACAGACACTAACTGAGGAGCGGTGGAATGAAGGGAAAAAGGGGGGTTGCGAAATTTTTGGTTCATTACTTTTTCTATTTATTTTATGTTTGTAAATTTCCCCCACAATTTTTCCATAAATTCAAATGTGTTAAAATCTGCATTATCTTTGAACCAACCTCTATGTAGTTCAGCAATGGCAGTAACATATGGCTACACTACTCGCTGTGCTGTTTGTAGTGATTATAACAGAAGCATAGATAAATAAATATATTGTTATATTCATGTTAGCAAGTAAGATATCTAGCGATTATCACTTTAGCCGTCAGCTAGAGTAGTGATTAGCAAGCTTGGTGCCAGCTATCAATTAGCTTGCTTGTTAAAAGCTACGATTAGCTTGCTTGTTGCCAGCTAGCAATTAGCATGCTTGTTAAAAGCTACGATTAGCTTGCTTGTTGCCAGCTAGCAATTAGCATGCTTGTTAAAAGCTACGATTAGCTTGCTTGTTGCTAGCCACTTTGTATTTGAATATCTTAGTATTGCAGGATAACAAAATACCTTTAGAAACCAGTTTAATTTAAAACGCAATCGTATACAACATTATAAGTAAAGAGTCTGTCTCCTTTTAATGTTTTTTTTCCCCAAATAGTGAGACTTTCTTTCTTTAGTTTATTTCGAACATGAACACACTTACAGCATAATACATCACACAATTTCATATCATTTCAATCAATGTTTACTTATATAGCCCTAAATCACTAGTGTCTCAAAGGGCTGCACAAACCACCACGACATCCTCGGTAGGCCCACATAAGGGCAAGGAAAACTCACACCCAGTGGGACATCGGTGACAATAATGATCCAGTGGGACGTCTGTGACAATAATGATTATGAGAACCTTAGAGAGGAGGAAAGCAATGGATGTCGAGCGGGTCCAACATGATACTGTGAAAGTTCAATCCACAATGGATCCAACACAGTCGCGAGAGTCCAGTCCAAAGCGGGTCCAACTCAGCAGCGAGAGTCCCGTTCACAGCGGAGCCAGCAGGAAACCATCCCAAGCGGAGGCGGATCAGCAGCGCAGAGATGTCGAGGCGGATCAGCAGCGCAGAGATGTCCCCAGCCGATACACAGGCAAGCAGTACATGGCCACCGGATCGGACCGGACCCCCTCCACAGGGGAGAGTGGGACATAGAAGAAAAAGAAAAGAAACAGCAGATCAACTGGTCTAAAAAGGGAGTCTATTTAAAGGCTACAGTATACAAATGAGTTTTAAGGTGAGACTTAAATGCTTCTACTGAGGTGGCATCTCGAACTGTTACCGGGAGGGCATTCCAGAGTACTGGAGCCCGAACGGAAAACGCTCTATAGCCCGCAGACTTTTTTTGGGCTTTGGGAATCACTAACAAGCCGGAATCCTTTGAACGCAGATTTCTTGCCGGGACATATGGTACAATACAATCGGCAAGATAGGATGGAGCTAGACCGTGTAGTATTTTATACGTAAGTAGTAAAACCTTAAAGTCACATCTTAAGTGCACAGGAAGCCAGTGCAGGTGAGCCAGTACAGGCGTAATGTGATCAAACTTTCTTGTTCTTGTCAAAAGTCTAGCAGCCGCATTTTGTACCAACTGTAATCTTTTAATGCTAGACATGGGGAGACCCGAAAATAATACGTTACAGTAGTCGAGGCGAGACGTAACAAACGCATGGATAATGATCTCAGCGTCCTTAGTGGACAGAATGGAGCGAATTTTAGCGATATTACGGAGATGAAAGAAGGCCGTTTTAGTAACGCTTTTAATGTGTGCCTCAAAGGAGAGAGTTGGGTCGAAGATAATACCCAGATTCTTTACCGTGTCGCCTTGTTTAATTGTTTGGTTGTCAAATGTTAGAGTTGTATTATTAAATAGAGTTCGGTGTCTAGCAGGACCGATAATCAGCATTTCCGTTTTTTTGGCATTGAGTTGCAAAAAGTTAGCGGACATCCATTGTTTAATTTCATTAAGACACGCCTCCAGCTGACTACAATCCGGCGTGTTGGTCAGCTTTAGGGGCATGTAGAGTTGGGTGTCATCAGCATAACAGTGAAAGCTAACACCGTATTTGCGTATGATGTCACCTAGCGGCAGCATGTAGATGCTGAAGAGTGCAGGGCCAAGGACCGAACCCTGGGGAACTCCACACGTTACCTTAACGTAGTCCGAGGTCACATTGTTATGGGAGACACACTGCATCCTATCAGTAAGATAAGAGTTAAACCAAGACAGGGCTAAGTCTGACATACCAATTCGTGTTTTGATACGTTCTAATAAAATATTATGATCGACGGTATCGAAAGCAGCGCTAAGATCGAGGAGCAGCAACATAGATGACGCATCAGAATCCATCGTTAGCAATAGATCATTAGTCATTTTTGCGAGGGCTGTCTCCGTCGAGTGATTTGCCCTGAAACCGGATTGAAAGGTTTCACATAGATTGTTAGACGCTAAGTGTTCATTTAACTGCTCCGCAACAATTTTTTCGAGGATTTTTGAAATAAAGGGAAGGTGAGACACCGGTCGGTAGTTTACCATGAGGTCAGGATCGAGGTTAGGTCTTTTAAGAAGAGGATGAATAACCGCTTTTTTGAATGCTAGGGGAACAGTGCCCGAGGAAAGTGATAAGTTTATAATATTTAGCACTGATGGACCTAATAATACAAAGAGCTCCTTGATCAGTTTCCCAGGAAGAGGGTCAAGTAAACATGTTGTTTGTTTTATTCCATTTACACGTTGTAACAATTCCTCTAATGTTATTTCCTCAAAACGAGAGAAACTATTTTGGAGGGCAGTATCCGCCGTATATACAATCGTGTCAGTGTTAATAGAACCCCGTTGTAGCTGGGACGCATTGTCTTTAATCTCCTTTCTAATGACTTCAATTTTCTTACTAAAGAATTGCATAAAGTCATCAGCTGAGTGGGTGGAGCTACTGGAAGGAGTCCCTTGTTGGGTAAGCGATGCTACCGTACTAAACAAAAATTTAGGATCGTTTTTATTACGGTGGATGAGATTTGAGTAATAATTAGCTTTAGCTAAGGTAAGCATGCGTTTATAAGTTATTAAACCATCACTAAATGCTTGATGGTGCACCTCAAGTTTAGTCGTGCGCCATTTGCGTTCCAGCTTTCTGCATAATAATTTCTGAGCTCTAGTTTCTTCTGTAAACCACGGGGTGCGCTTTTTTGGAGCCTTTTTTAACTTTAGCGGTGCTATGTTATCAATGGTTTCGCGCAGGGCGTCGTTAAAGTTGTTAGTGAGGTTATCAATAGAGCCCACATACTTTGGGAATGGTGCCATTACCGAGGGCAGTAGGTCAGCAAGAGTTGTCGTTGTGGCCGTATTAATGTTGCGGCTGCTATAGCAGTTATTATTATTATTAGTTTGACGAACATGCGTCTGAACCTCGAATTTTATAAGGTAATGATCGGACAATACTTTAGTATACGGGAGTATCGTAACTTTGGAAGCGGTGATACCCCTGACAAGCACTAGGTCTATCGTATTACCGTTGCGATGCGTGGGTTCATTTATTATTTGTGTGAGACCACAGCTATCAATTATAGTCTGGAGCGCTACGCACGGTGGGTCCGATGGGGTATTCATATGGATATTAAAGTCCCCCATTATGATTATATTATCGGCGTGTGTCACTAGATCAGCAACGAACTCTGAGAATTCATTGATAAAGTCCGAACAGGGCCCTGGGGGGCGGTAGATAACAGCCAGGTGTAGAGGCAGCGGTGTGACAGACCTCATAGTAAGCACCTCAAACGATTTATATTTATTATTTATGTTAGGACTAAGGTTAAAGTTTTCGTTGTATATTAGTGCGACCCCCCCACCCCTTTTAAGCGGACGGGCAATATGCGCATGTGTAAAGTTAGGAGGACATGCCTCATTTAGCGCAAAAAAGTCGTTTGGTTTAAGCCAGGTTTCACTGAGACCGATGACGTTAAGATTGTTGTCTCTGATAATATCATTAACTAACAACGTTTTGGGAGACAATGATCTTATGTTTAAAAAACCTATATTATAGGTAGTGGGCTGTTTTAGGGAATTTTTTATCAAATTATCCGTAGTAGCAATATTAATAATGTTGTGTTTATTATGCCCAGTGCATTCAGTATAATTACGACCATATCTAGGAATTGATACGACGGGAATGTTCCGATTGTTTGTTTGTTGCTTTGATAAACTGCACGCATCATGGTTAGCCACCTCAGTAACGGGGATTTTCCGATTGTTTGTTTGTTGCTTTGATAAACTGCACGCATCATAGTTAGCCACCTCAGTAAAACACATGTCCAACTCTGAAACACTCAAAGCAGAAAAAACTTGTTCTAATTTAACTGACTCCTTACCCAGACCAGTAGTCTCGCATTTTCCATCTAAATCCGTCTTCGGGATGGAGGAAAGTGGTGTTCTGTGGGGATTAGCCTTCTGCTTTGTTTTTAGCCCCGCTCGACATCCGCGTTTCCGATCACACCGCTGGCGTCTGCTCCGTAGACGGCCCCCGCTGCTACTAGACTCCCCTGCTTCACAGGCCGCTGGACGTAGCCGCCGACGAATCCCCATGCTAGTTAGCATGTTTAGCACGCCCGCGTCTATCAGTCCAAAACGGCCCAATATGTCCATATCCAGAAGTGTCTGGCGGTCGTACGTGATCACGGAGTGACCACGATGCGAGCCAGCCATGAAGTCTGCAGAACTGTCCGGCATTTCACTTTACATCATGTCCGAAAAGGAGTAGGAAGAAGCAAGGCTTATTTAATCCTACCCCTTTCCTACTTCACAGCGTTTACAAATATATATATTCATTTTTAAAATGACATCCGTGAATGAGTAATACAACAGTTTTGTAATATATAATTAAGTCAGTTATTTCTGTCACTCAGACTGCTGCATTTTTAAAAATCACAACAGACTAAGAAGCGTGTTTCATCTAAATGTCGTCTGTTGCAGGTTTTATGATGCATTCTCTACGTTCTACATAGGACACGATGGACTCATTCACTGTCATAAAGTTGAAAAGGTAAGAACTTGGAAGGAAAAGTAGTTTCCGCTCTTCTACCCTTTGATTTGTGCGGATATTATGTATTCAATGTTGTAATGGCCGGCACTAATTCTCACTTGCAAAGAAAATTTGTTGTATAATTAATGCACTTGATCTTCCCACATCCCACGCACAACAAAATATATATATTTATATATAGATATATATAAGAAACAAGTTCATGTCAGAAAACCAACAAATTTAGCTGAACTGCACCAATTTTGTCAAGAGGAATGGTTAAAAAAAACTCAACCGGAAGCTTGTGAATATTTACCAAAAGCGCTTTATTGCAGTGAAACTTGCCAAGGGACTTGTAACCAATTATTAACATTGCTGGATGTATACTTTTGACACAGCAGATTTGGTCACATTTTCAGTAGACTCATAATAAATTCATAAAAGAACCAAACTTCAAGAATGCTTTTGTGAGAAACAAGTATGTGCTCCAATCACTTTATCACAAAAAATATGAGTTGTAGAAATTATTTGAAACTCAAAACAGCCATGACATTATGTTCTTTACGAGTGTATGTAAACTTGTGTGTGTGTTTGTAAGCACACTTTTGCAGCGCTACAAGCATATTACGTGTTATTGTCTCCATGCAGGTGATGCAGGCTGCACCTCCTGTCCTGCCCAGAGTCACATCCCTTCTTGCCAGTGCTTTAATAGCTTTGGGGGTGCAGGAGAACCGGCCCGCTCTCAATTTGTTGCCCCTCCTCCTGTCCTCGCTAAAACAGGTCCAAGATTAACCACAGTCGGGAGCGGGAGCATTTGTCACCTCTAGAAAAATTTGCAAACAATAAGCACTGGTTTACGTTGTGGCCAGTATGTGCTAACAAACACAAATGATCACTCGTGGACTTCATCTTCTCACTTCATTTTTTTAGGCAAAACAAGAACTTCAAGTCCTCCTTGAATTGCCCCTACTCCCGTTGTTGCTGTAATGTTTGTTAACCTCAGTTTGCATTATTTAAATCAATATCCTTGTTGAAATTGTGACCTGACTGTATACGTCAATGAAGAAAACACAAACCCTTCAATGGTGAAAACATCATGCTAATTCTTCCCATAAATCCAACTATTTCAACTTGTATTTAGTCTTTTGTGCGTTTGCTGCACCCATTTTTGTTTTTCTCAAGATTAGCTTTTTGGACTCCTTACACAGTAAAGCATCAATTCTCACAACAAAGCTAATACAATGGAAAAAAACAGAGGACAAAATCATACAAAGTACAAAGAAATGGTGATTCAAACACCCCAAAAAAGGAAAGAAGTAGAATAAAAACATTAAATTAATAAGAACTACTATTTGAATAAAGACAAAATTTCAATTAAAGGCCTACTGAAATGAGATTTTCTTATTTAAACGGGAATAGCACGTTTATTCTATGTGTCACACTTGATCATTTCGCAATATTGCCATATTTTTGCTGAAAGGATTTAGTAGAGAACATCCACGATAAAGTTCGCAACTTTTGCTTGCTAACAGAAAAGCCCTGCCTCTACCGGAAGTCGCAGACGATGACGTCGCATGTTGATGGCTCCTCACATGTTCACATTGTTTTTAATGGGAGCCTCCAACAAAAACAGCTATTCGGACTGAGAAAACGACAATTTCCCCATTAATTTGAGCGAGGATGAAAGGTTCGTATTTGAGGATAGTGATAGCGATGGACTAGAAAAAAATAAATAAAAAACGCGATTGCATTGGGACAGATTCAGATGTTTTTAGACACATTTACTAGGATAATTCTGGGAAATCCCTTATCTTTCTATTGTGTTGCTAGTGTTTTAGTGAGTTTAACAGTACCTGATAGTCGGAGGTGTGTGTCCACGGGTGTGTTGACGCCAGTGTCTCATGGAAGTCGACGGCACCTCTAGGGACGGCACAAGCCACTTTTTACCACAATTTTCTCACTGAAACCTGCTGGTTGACATTCTGTTGGGATCCATGTTCGCTGTGATCCATAGTAAAGTTTCACCACTGTGAATTTTAAACAAGTAATCACCGTGTGTTTGTGTGGCTAAAGCCTAAAGCTTCCCAACCTTATCTTTCTACTTTGACTTCTCCAATATTAATTGAACAAATTGCAAAGGATTCAGCAACACAGATCTCCAAAATACTGTGTAATTATGCGGTTAAAGCAGACGACTTTTAGCTATGTGTGTGCGCAGCGCTAATATTTCCTAACAGTCAAGCGTACACGTCATCATTACGCAACGTTTTCAAGAAAAAACTCCCGGGAAATTTTAAATTGCAATTTACTAAACTAACCTTGCAACATGTGTTGCAAGGTTAATATTTCATCATTGATATATAAACTATCAGACTGCGTGGTGGGTAGTAGTGGGTTTCAGCAGGCCTTTAAGTTACAAATTTCCATTAACGTGAAAATACTAAACATGCCAACACAACAAAAATGACATTATCTCAAATAACTAAAGTATCCAAAGTATCGATATTTTGAGTTGACAATTGATATTCCGACATAATTCCTAGTATCAGCAGTATCGATCCGCACATGACTAGTGTAAATGTGTATGGGGCAGTGGCGTTGGGTATAAGGTGGGATGCAGGGGAAGGGTGGGTTGGGCCTTAGGATTCTTGTTTATGGGGGCCCAGAATTGAAGCGCCCCCAGCGAGTGGTAGTGGAACACCAGCCTGTACAGGAGAGGCCCCCACCCTCCCAGTGGGGCCACAGGGGAGGCAGGCCCCAAATCTAGCAAAAAATAAATAAATAAAACCCCTATCGGCACAGGAACTCTCCCTACCAGCATCAAGGTACCGCCATAAATAGATTTGGCACTACCTGTTGAGTAATTTGGGGACGGACGACAACATTCCCCTGCACTTTGCATTTTTTAATGTCCAAAAAATGTTACACTATTGAATAGTGACTAGTCAAACACTAGCGGCGGGTAGAAAAAAAAAACAGCTGCTCAGGCTGAAGTTTTTGTTGCTTAAAGGCCTACTGAAACCCACTACTACCGACCACGCAGTCTGATAGTTTATATATCACTGATGAAATATTAACATTGCAACATATGCCAATACGGCCGGTTTAGTTTACTAAATTGCCATTTTAAATTTACCGGGAATTTTTTCTTGAAAACGTCGCGTAATGATGACGTGTACGCTTGACGTCACGGGCTTTTTGGAAATATGAGCGCTGCACACACACACAGCTAAAAGTCGTCTGCTTTAACGGCATAATTACACAGTATTTTGGAGATCTGTGTTGCTGAATATTTTGCAATTTGTTCAACTAATATTGGAGAAGTCAAAGTAGAAGGATGGAGTTGGGAAGCTTTAGCTTTTAGCCACACAAACACACAGTGATTCCTTGTTTAAAATTCACGGAGGTGAAACTTTACTATGGATCACAGCGAACACGGATCCCAACCGAATGTCAACCAGCAGGTTTCAGTGAGAAAATTGTGCTAAAAAGTGGCTTTTTACCGGAGATCAGCTGAGCTTGTGCCGTCCATAAAGCTGCCGTCGACTTCCCTGAGACATTGGCGTCAAGACACCCGTGGACACACCCCTCAACTATCAGGTACTGTTAAACACACTAAAACACTAGCAACACAATAGGAAGATAAGGGATTTCCCACACTTATCCTAGTAAATGTGTCTAAAAACATCAGAATCCGTCCCAATGCAATCGTGTTTTTTTTTTTTTCCTAGTCCGCCGCTATCACTATCCTCAAACACAAATATTTCATTCTCCCTCAAATTAATAGGGAAATTATCGTTTTCTCGGTCAGAATAGCTGTTTTTGTTGGAGGCTCCCATTAAAAACAATGTGAAGATGTGAGGAGCCATCAACATGTGACGTCATCGTCTGCGACTTCCTGTAGAGGCAGGGCTTTTCTTCTGGCAAGCAAAACTTGCGAACTTTATCGTGGATGTTCTCTACTAAATCCTTTCAGCAAAAATATGGCAATATCGCGAAATGATCAAGTATGACACATAGAATGGACCTGCTATCCCCGTTTAAATAAGAAAATCTCATTTCAGTAGGCCTTTAAGGCTGTCTATCGTGGCAAGGATCGACGGCACGCAGCAGCTAAGCATTCATATTTGCAGTGCACCTGAATGCCTCATCTTGTCAAAGTTGCACACAACAAGGGCCTGATCTACGAATGCTTTTCAAGAAAACTTGATGGCGCACACAATGCTGATCTACTAAGCTTGTGCACAGAGGATTGCGTGTATTAAGTGAGTAAAAAAAGAAGTCTTTGTGTATATGAGGAATAAATGCTGTTCTCTATACTGTGAAGGAGAAGATGCAAAAATATTAACTTAGCAGTCACAAGGTGATTTATTGTGTCTGTATTCAACACAGCTGAAGTGTTCCTGCAAACTGACAGTTACAAAATGGCTTTGAGAAAAGTGGTGAGACGATAGAAAGACAAAATATTCTGTTTGCGCTTGTCAGCTATTCGAGACTATCAAATTCAGCAATATCATTTTATAATTAAATTGGGGATGAGTAAAAAAATCAGTCAGGTGGTTTTGGTGTTTGCTGGTATGTTTTTTCTTTAATGGTGCATGTTTTCTTTTTTTTCCATAGGGAATATGAGGCACATGCATGTCAGACCCCTAGGTGGTGCTCTGCATGAGAAAAGTGCCATTTCTGCTAGAGCAGAGGTGTCAAAAGTCGTCTTCACTGAGGGCCACATCGCAGTAGGTTCTGTCCCAGAGGGCCGTTTCTAACAGTGAATACTATTATTACACATTTGTGTAATGCATTTTATTAGTAGATTTAAAAAAACCAAACTATAAAAAAATATGGTAAGTTGCAATAATTTCACCTCAAAATTTAGTGTATTTTACTGTAAATGGAAAAACAGTACTGCTGTTTTTATGGTTAAAGGCAGCTCAGTTGCCAGAATTTTACTGTACAATTTACATTTGTTTTTTTACTGTACATAAAAAAAAAAGCAATTCAGCAGTAAAATTTTGGCACCTGCGCTGCCAATTTGTTTTTTGTATTTTTACACAAATCAACAACTAGATTTTTCGGTGTATTATTGTAAATGCTAAAAAGACACCACAGTTTGTTACAGTGAAAAAAGTACAGTTTTTTTTTTTCCATTTAGAGAAAAATGCTGTAAAAACCACAGTAAATTTTACCATTAAATCTATTGCTGCTTTTTCATTGCACAATTTGACGGATAACTTGCTTTGAAACCATTATTAGTATTTATATATTTAAAAAATGGTTTGAATGTGATAATATATTTTTGCATAATTGGACAATATTTAAGTATAATTTGCAATTCAATGGAGTACATATATTTTATTTTTTCCCAAAATAGAATACATTTAGTAAGAACAGTTACAGTACTGTATTGATGAATTTTTCCAGGCTTTTGAGGGCCAAATACAGTGAAATAAGAATATAAATTATCTAGTATAAGTTTTTTTTTTTTTTTTTTTTACACAAGTACAGATAAATTTAATATAAATATGTAGGAGAATGAGTTTAAAAAATATATATAAACTGTTATTCAGAGCAGCACGGTGAAAGAGGGGTTAATACTTCTGCCTCACAATATGAAGGTCCTGGGTTCGATCCTTTCTACAGCTTGTCCCTTTTGGTTTCGCGGGGGGTAATAGAGCCTATCTCAGCTGCATTCGGGCAGAAGGCGGTGTACACCCTGGACAAGTCGCCACCACAGGGCCAACACAGATAGACAGACAACATTCACACACTAGGGCCAATTTAGTGTTGCCAATCAACCTATCCCCAGGTGCATGTCTTTGGAGGTGGGAGGAAGCCGGAGTACCCGGAGGGAACCCACGCAGTCACAGGGAGAACATGCAAACTCCACACAGAAAGATCCCGAGCCTGGGATCAAACTCAGGACCTTTGTATTGTGAGGCACATGCACTAACCCCTGTTCCTGCGTGCTGCCACAATGAATAACAATAGAGCAATAAAATAAAACGTGAGAGAATTTTGGTGGAATGCATAAAATATTTTTATACCTGCTACATACACTTTACAATCAGATGTGTGCTTATTCTTTTGTCATGTTAATGTGAATGTTCATTTATAAATAGTAACCATGAAATGTGGTCACTAGATGCTATAAATGCCAATAAAAACTATGTAATGATATGTTTTACGGACAAATCTTTGTACCTTAATTTGCATCCCATGCTTGTGCTAAAGCACACACATCTCATTGTGCAAAATGTGAACGTTTTAAGGTGAACTTATTCATGGGATCTCTGAAAAGAGTCTTAAAGGCCTACTGAAACCCACTACTACAGACCACGGAGTCTGATAGTTTATATATCAATGATGAAATATTAACATTGCAACACATGCCAATACGGCCGGTTTAGTTTACTAAATTGCAATTTTAGATTTCCCGCAAAGCATCCTGTTAAAAACGTCGCGGAATGATGACGCGTGCGCGCGACGTCACTGGTTGTAGCGGACATGTTCTTCCAGCCCGATCCAAGCTATAAGTAGTCTGCTTTAATAGCATAATTACACAGTATTCTGGACATCTGTGTTGCTGAATCTTTTGCAATTTGTTTTCAATTAATAATGGAGAAGTCGAAGAAAGCTGGAGATGGGAAGCGGTGTATTGCAGCTACCTTTAGCAACACAAACGCAGCCTGTGTTTCCTTGTTTACATTCTCGAAGGTGAAGCTTTACTATGGATCAGAGCAGTCAAGCGAACATGGTTCCCGACCACATGTCAACCGGCAGGTTTCGGTGAGAAAATTGTGCTAATAAGTCGGCTCTTCCGGTAAACATGAGCGGATCTTGCGTTCTCCTGCAGCTGTGGACTATTACCTCCTCCCACCGGAGACACTGGCGGTCACCACACACGTGGCCACACCCCTCTGACTTTCAGGTACCATAATCTTACTAAAACACTAGTAACACAAAAAGCAGATAAGGAATTTCCAGAATTATCCAAGTAAATGTGTCTAATAACATCTGAATCGCTTCCACTGCCCTTGCCTTTTTTTTTTTTTTTTTTTTAGTCCTTCATTCTCCCTATCCCCATTCACGAAGCTTTCATCCTCGCTCAAATTAATGGAGAAATCGTCGCCTTCTCTGTCCGAATCGCTCTAGCTGCTGGTGGCTTTTATTGTAAACAATGTGAGGATGAGAGGAGCTCCACAACCTGTGACATCACACGCACATCGTCTGCTACTTCCGGTACAGGCAAGGCTTTTTTATTAGCGACCAAAAGTTGCGAACTTTTATCGTCGATGTTCTATGCTAAATCCTTTCAGCAAAAATATGGCAATATCGCGAAATGATCAAGTATGACACCAACAATGGACCTGCTATCCCTGTTTAAATTAGAAAATCTCATTTCAGTAGGCCTTTAAGTTATTCCCCAGCAGGACCCCCCCCGCCCCCCACACCCAGACTTTCAACATACAGCTCATGAAAAACAAGATGTTTTATTTTCATTGTCAGTAGGCCAAATCCCTTAAATTAGGAAATAATATATGGGAAATGATTATTTCATTAATATAATAAAACAAACTTATGTCAGGTGTGGCGACAGTGTGCACATCTGATGTTGCTTACGTGTGCGTCACTGAATGCTCAGAGTTTTTGTGTTTGCTCAGAATAGACAGATTTCCACCAGAAATAAATAAGTTTCTTTCTGGTGGAAAGAAACTTATTCAGCGCTTAGTATCCAATCCAATCTGATCCACCAGTAACACCCACTTCACCGAAAATCTGAATACGTTTCTTTCCACCAGAACCTCCTGTTTTTAGGTTAAAGGGGAACTGCCCTCTAAAAAACAAAACAATTGCCTGTCGTTCACAATCAAGACAAATGCATTTTATTGTATACTGCATTCTAATTTGTAAATAAATCTGTTTACAAGACACCAATTGGAAGTCCTCTATTCCGCCCATAAAATCCAATAAAATACCATCTAAAAAGCGGCAACAATACTACATTTATACTTGATGACTTGAATATGAAGCAAGTATTAGTGATATTGTTATTATAAGTTCCAACACAGACAAACTATTTTAGCAGCGATCACCAGCTTGTGTGATTATCTCGCATCAGAGCTTGTGAAAGTTTCTTCTATATGAAAAATAATGCCCCTATCCTGGATAGTAAAAGGATGAGGACATAATCCAACAAGTTGGTACACTTTGATAGCCAATTTAGCAGAAAATGCCGATAATTATTATTATTCCCCAGGATTATGAGTCATTCTTCATCTAAAGGGGAATATATGAACATCCTATCAGTCGGAATCCTCATAAAACTGTACAGTAAGTGATCTTTTATTATGTTTGTTGGCTCTCATTTATTTACTATTTCAATGCATAAAAAACTCAACATGTGTGTGATTGTCTTACATAAGGATTATGAATGATAGGCAAAATTCAAAAATCAATGCAATTCTCCTTTAACCGAGTAGTATTTTGCATATTCGTGTACATGTTTCTATGCAACATTGCTGGGTAGCTTTTCCACGCAACAACACTGTCTTTTTGTTCTCGGGCCAACTGAAAGATGACTGAAACTTTGCACCATTTGGTTATTTTTTTCATTTAATACAGCGCTAAAAGGTTGTCTGCCAAAAAAACTTGTGTAAGTGCAAACATGTTTCACCCGCATCATTGGGGCTGAACCCCCGCCCCTTTTCTTAAAACCTAGAGACACTTTTTGAAATTAATTTAGGAATAAAAATTAATTGTTGATTCTCCCCAAAGATGTTTTGATTTCTGACGGTGCATTTATTTCAGTTCTTGAGAATGTTTCCATGTGGCGTCAGACAAACCCTGCCGCACCCCCACTTCACACAGACAGGTAATACACATTGTTTGGTGTTTTTATAAGCCAGTGGTTCTCAAATGGGGGTACGCGTACCCCTGGGGGTACTTGAAGGTATGCCAAGGGGTACGTGAGATTTTTAAAAAATATTCTAAAAATAGCAACAATTTAAAAATCCTTTATAAATATATTTATTGAATAATACTTCAAAAAATATAAATGTAAGTTCATAAACTGTGAAAAAAATGCAACAATGCAATATTCAGTGTTGACAGCTAGATTTTTTGTGGACATGTTCCATAAATATTGTTTATGTTTAAAATATTATTTTTTTGTGAAGAAATGTATAGAATTAAGTTCATGAATCCAGATGGATCTCTATTACAATCCCCAAAGAGGGCACTTTAAGTTGATGATTACTTCTATGTGTAGAAATCTTTATTTATAATTGAATCACTTGTTTATTTTTCAACAAGTTTTTAGTTATTTTTAGTTATTTTTTTCTGAATAGTTCAAGAAAGACCACTACAAATGAGCAATATTTTGCACCGTTATACAATGTAATAAATCAGAAAGTGATGACTTGGTGCTGTATTTTACTTCTTTATCTCTTTTTTTCAACCAAAAATGCTTTGCTCTGATTAGGAGGTACTTGAATTAAAAAAATGTTCACAGGGGGTACATCACTGAAAAAAGGTTGAGAACCACTGATCTAAGCACACCATTAGCGCCGCCTAAAACAATACATCACTACTGCTCTGAAGTTTCCTAAAAAAAAAAACTCAAAATTTTGTCCAGCTATTTACTGACATATTGTCATGTTTATTGAATGAAGAAGGAATAAAACAGGCAGGCAGATATTGTTCGACAGTTTTACTATTCTACAAATTAAAAATTACAAAACTAATAAACTTGTTTAAACAAGTTTACTAGTTTTGTTTTACTCAAACATTTTTTTTAAAAGTATAGGTCTTAAAAGAAGCTACATTACAGTGTGAGGTATATTGTGGTAAATTGTTTATACAGTCGTCCGTCCTTTATCGCTGTTAATTGGTTCGATTTTCACCAAGTGGGGATATTTTCAGAGTCATAGGATATAAAAAAACCCAACAAAGTGTCCAAAGTGCAGCCTGTGGGGTAATTTTGAACCTGAGCTTGTTTTTTTATTGGCTCTTGCCAGATTGTGTGTATATGTTGTCCCCTTTAATAAAACGAAAATTCTACTGCCAAGTTGATAGTCGAATTAGACTATTCCGAATTGAATCGTTGAATAGTCGACGAAACTAAGACGACCCTAGAAAATATCCATCCATTTTCTACCGCTTGTTCCTTTCGGGGTGGCGGGGGGGGGGGGGGGGGGGGGTGCTGGAGCTTATCTCAGCTGCATTTGGGCGGAAGGCGGGGTACAGCCTGGACAAGTCGCAACCTCATCACAGGGCCAACACATATAGACGGACAACATTCACACACTAGGGTCAATTTAGTGTTGCCAATCAACCTATCCCCAGGTGCATGTCTTTGGAGATGGGAAGAAGCCGGAGTACCCGGAGGGAACCCACATAGTCACATGCAAACTCCACACAGAAAGATCCCGAGCCCGGGATTGAACTCAGGACCTTTGTAATGTGAGGGACATGCATTAACCCCTCTTTCCAACATGCTGCCCCCCTAGAAAACATTTCAATATCAAATACAAGAGTACTTATTTTTGAAATGTCTTGCAGAATATTACTTTATATTTTTACTTGCTTACTTATTCCTTTATTTTTACTGCAGCGATCTTTCTTTTATTGGGAAAATGTGATTATGAAAAATAGCAGTAATGCATTAGACCTTACTTTTAAAAAATGTCTTAACTCAAATTATCCTACTCACAAAAATTGTCCTTTTCTGCTGTTTATTCAAAAATAATGTTTTCGCACAACAATTGACGAGCTCCGTGGGCATTATTGGTCCACAGTTGTCGGAAACAATGGGTATGAGCGTTCTAAATGCTCCTGTTAAGGTCCTTTCACCTTTGATCTCTGATTCAAGTTCCATGATTGCAGTCTGCGTTTTCAGAGTCATCTGAGGAGAAAGCTTGATGTGTGTTGGGAAATCTCTGAGCGCTGTAGTCTGGATCATCCTGCACTCGCACTTTGATGTCGTTCTTCACCTGGTGGCAGAGAGACACATAAGGAGTTACGATTGCTAAACTGAAGCGCTTTATCCAAAACCAAGTCACTTCTTGAACCACTAAACTAAAACTGTTACTAAACCAACATTTGCATCTTCTACAGCTTTAGTAAGCTCAAAGGTAATCGTCATAGTTCCACAGCTACACTTGAACATACAAACCCCGTTTCCCTATGAGTTGGGAAATTGTGTTAGATGTAAATATAAACGGAATACAATGATTTGCAAATCATTTTCAACCCATATTCAGTTGAATATGCTACAAAGACAACATATTTGATGTTCAAACTGATAAATATTTTTTTTTGTGCAAATAATCATTAACTTTAGAATATGATGCCAGCAACACATGACAAAGAAGTTGGGAAAGGTGGCAATAAATACTGAAAGTTGAGGACTGCTCATCAAACACTTATATGGAACATCCCACAGGTGTGCAGGTTAATTGGGAACAGGTGGGTGCCATGATTGGGTATAAAAGCAGCTTCCATGAAATGCTAAGTAATTCACAAACAAGGATGGGGTGAGGGTCACCACTTTGTAAGCAAATTGTCGAACAGTTTTAGAACAACATTTCTCAACGAGCTATGGCAAGGAATTAAGGGATTTTACCATCTACGGTCCGTAAAATCATCAAAAAGTTCAGAGAATCTGGAGAAATCACTGCACGTAAGTGATATTACAGACTTTTGATCCCTCAGGCGGTACTGCATAAAAAAACGGCATCGTTGTGTAAAGGATATCATCACATGGGCTCAGGAACACTTCATAAAACCACTGTCAGTAACTACAGTTGGTCGCTACATCTGTAAATGCAAGAGTCTTTATTTCAAAACAATGTGGAACTGTACATACAGAAATAAAGTTAAGTCAATACAACATACACGTGATAAACAATTAATTAGTTGTGACCTTCAAACATAAAAGAAATGTATTAAAACAAATGCGCTAAATCAATACTAATGTATAGTAGCATTAACAATTATCAGGGATGTGGGAAAAAATCGATTCGAATCGAATCGTTTACGTTGTGCGATTCAGAATCGATTCTCATTTCTAAAAAATCGATTTTTTTTAATTGTTTTTTTATTTAGTTTTTTATCAATCCAACAAACCACTACACAGCAATACCATAACAATGCAATCCAATTCCAAAACCAAACCTGACCCAGCAACACTCAGAACTGCAATAAACAGCAATTGAGAGGAGACACAAACACGACACAGAACAAACCAAAAGTAGTGAAACCAAAATAATTATCAAGAACAGTATCAATATTAGTTATAATTTCAGCATAGCAGTGATTACAAATCCCTCATTGACATTATCATTAGACATTTATAAAAATAAAAAAAAAGTGTCACGGTGGCTTACACTTGCATCGCATCTCATAAGCTTGACAACACACTGTGTCCAATATTTTCACAAAGATAAAATAAGTCATATTTTTGGTTTGTTTAATAGTTAAAACACATTTACCTTATTGCAATCAGTTGATAAAACATTGTCTTTTAGCATTATAAAAACTTTTAAAAAAAAATCTACTACTCTGCTAGCATGTCAGCAGACTGGGGTAGAGCCTGCTGAAATCCTATGTATTTAATGAATACAGAATCGTTTTGAATTGGAAAAATATCGTTTTTGAATCGAGAATCAAATCGAATCTAAAAAAATCGATATATTACCGAATCCTGACCCCAAGAATCGATATTGAATCGAATCGTGGGACACCCAAAGATTCACAGCCCTAACAATTATACAAGGCAATTAACACTTTCACATTTGGTAATCAAAACTACAAGTCAGACCATGATATGATTAACAAGTTGAAAAACTTATTGGGGTGTTACCATTTAGTGGTCACTTGTATGGAATGTGTACTGTACTGTGCAATCTACTAATAAAAATCTCAATCAATCAAAGCATGTTGTCTACAAAGAGCTAATGTGTAAGAAGTACAATATTTCCTGGCAAACACTTTGTAGGACATACAAATTACAAAGCTTGCACGTCAATTTAATGGTAAAAAACTACCAAGGACACACTGAAATGAATGCATATTGGAAAATGAGACTCAGAAGCAGGGTTGGTTTTTGCGATGGGCAATGTGGGCGACCACCCAGGGTGCATTTTACGTGAGAGCATACACACAGAACAAAACAAAAACAGTTTTATAGACTACCGCCGCTCATTTCCATTGGTGGCCCTATGCCATCCCATTAGGGCGGCAGTTTGCTGGCCTATCTTTCACAAACAGAGGTGTAATATTCCTCCCTTTCGCCTGTAGTGCAGGTCAGTAGAAAACATCTGCCCATCTCACCCATGTGTTAGAACTACAGGTGGAAATAATTCAAGAGAGGGTTCACCCAGGCTGTAAATCTAGCTAGGACTGCCTCTGCTCAGAAGTGTAGAAAAACATATACTACAACTAAATGGTAAATTTTAAATCATATTGCGCTTTTCCTATAACTGAACGATATCCAAAGCGATTTACATTATACATCACATTCACACATTGATAGCGGAACCTGCCATGCAAGACGCTAAACCCCCCGCCTCTCCACATCCCAACCCCTTAGATTTTAAATAATTCAATGTATATACTCTGATGATTAACTTGTGTGATGACTGTATGCTGATGTATATACAGTGGGGCAAAAAAGTATTTAGTTAGCCACCGATTGTGCAAGTTCTCCCACTTAAAATGATGACAGAGGTCTGTAATTTTCATCATAGGTACACTTCAACTGTGAGAGGCAGAATGTGAAAAAAATCCAGGAATTCACATTGTAGGAATTTTAAAGAATTTTATTTGTAAATTATGGTGGAAAATAAGTATTTGGTCAACCATTCAAAGCTCTCACTGATGGAAGGAGGTTTTGGCTCAAAATCTCACGATACATGGTCCCATTCATTCTTTCCTTAACACGGATCAATCTTCCTGTCCCCTTAGCAGAAAAACAGCCTTAAAGCATGATGTTTCCACCCCCATGTTTCACAGTAGGTATGGTGTTCTTGGGATGTATCTCAGTATTCTTCTTCCTCCAAACACGAGTTGAGTTTATACCAAAAAGTTATATTTTGGTTTCATCTGACCACATGACATTCTCCCAATCCTCTGCTGTATCATCCCTGTATCCATTTTAGTATAAACTCAACTCGTCGTGTTTGGAGGAAGAAGAATACTGAGTTGCATCCCAAGAACACCACACCTACTGTGAAGCATGGGGGTGGAAACATCATGCTTTGGGGCTGTTTTTCTGCTAAGGGTACAGGATGACTGATCCGTGTTAAGGAAAGAATGAATGGGGCCATGTATCGTGAGATTTTGAGCCAAAACCTCCTTTCATCAGTGAGAGCTTTGAATGGTTGACCAAATACTTGTTTTCCACCATAATTTACAAATAAATTATTTAAAATTCCTAAAATGTGAATTCCTGGATTTTTTTTCACATTCTGTCCCTCACAGTTGAAGTGTACCTATGATGAGAATTACTGACCTCTGTCATGATTTTAAGTTGGAGAACTTGCACAATCGGTGGCTGACTAAATACTTTTTTGCCCCACTGTATTTGTACCATGAATTTATTAACATGGACCCCGACTTAAACAAGTTGAAAAACTTATTACCATTTAGTGGTGAATTGTACGGAATATGTACTGTACTGTGCAATCTACTGATAAAAGTTTCAATCAATCAAAACCAATCAGGAGCAAGAAAAGTGAATTATCTTGGCCAAGGATACTACAGTTGTGACTAGAATGGTGGAAGTTCGATACCAACCAGGAACCCTGAAGTTGCTGGTATGCTTGGTTGGTAGAGTGGCCGTGCCAGCAACTTGAGGGTTGCTGGTTTGATTCCCGCTTCCGCCATCCTAGTCACTGCCGTTGTGTCCTTGAGCAAGACACTTTACCCACCTGCTCCCAGTGCCCCCCACACTGGTTTAAATGTAACATAGATATTGGGTTTCCCTATGTAAAGCGCTTTGAGTCACTAGAGAAAAGCACTATATAAATATAATTCACTTCATTTCACCTGGGCCACGCCACCCATATTTAGTACACACAAGAGTCCGCTCAAGCACTTCTATCCAGCAGTAAAGCCCACGTGATCACAACAACATACCACTTGATCAAACTTTTTCTAACATTATGATGTATTATTTTCGCCGATATCGTATCGTAACAATAATTGTATCGGCTAATTGTCAAGGCTGCATATCGGTAGTATATCGTAAGTGAAAATGTTCTGGACACCTACCATATTGTAACAAATTTGAAAAAATAATTTTCTTGCAATTTTAAAGTTTCCTTAACTATTATCATTACACTAATGCATACTTTAACTGTAAAATTACATTCTGACCCTCAAAAAGTTTTGCAAATTTGCGATATACAAAACCCAAAACAAGTGAAATTGGCACGTTGTAAAAATCGTAAATAACAGATTACAACGATTTGCAAATCCTTTTGAAATTCTATTCAATTGAATAAACTGCAAAGAAAATATATTTTATGTTGGAACTGAAAAAAACAGTTTTTTGCAAATAATCTTTAACTTAAAATTTAATGGCAGCATCACATTGCAAAAAAGTTGGTGCAGGGGCATTTTTACCACTGTGTTCCATGGCCTTTCCTTTTAGCAACACTCAGTAAACATTTGGGAACTGAGGAGACCATTTTTTGCTTGATGTACAGCTTAAGTTGTTCAATATTCCGGGGTCTCCATTGTGGTATTTTAGGCTTCATATTGCACCACACATTTTCAATGGGAAGCAGGTCTGGACTACAGGCAGGGCAGTCTAGTACTTGCTCTCTTTTAATATGAAGCCATGCTGTTGTAACACGTGCAGAATGTGGCATTGTCTTGATGAAATAAGCAGGGGCGTCCATGATAATGTTGCTTGGATGGCAACATTTATTGTTCCAAAACTTAATGTACCTTTCAGCATTAATGGTGCCTTCACAGGTGTGTAAGTTACCCATGCCTTGGATACTAATACAGCCCCATACCATCACAGACGCTGGCTTTTGAACTTTGCGCCTATAACAGTCTGATTGGTTCTTTTTCTCTTTGCTCCGTAGCAAACGACATCCACAGTTTCTAAAAACAATTTGAAATGTGAACTCGTCAGACCACAGAACACTTACCTACTTTGCATCAGTCCATCTTAGATGAGCTTGGCGGCATTTCTGGGTGTTGTTGATAAACAGCTTTCGCTTTGCATAGTAGAGTTTTAACTTACACTTACAGATGTAGTGACAGACTGTAGTTACTGACAGTGGTTTTGTGAAGTGTTCCTGAGCCCATGTGGTGATGTCCTTTACACACTGATGTCGCTTTTTAATGCAGTACCGCCTGAGGGATTGAAAGTCACAGGCATTCAATGTTGGTTTCCTCCAAATACTCTGAACCATTTGATGATATTACGGACCGTAGGTGGTGAAATCCCTAAATTCCTTGCAATAACTTGTTGAGAAATCTTCTTAAACAGTTGGACAATTTGCTCACGCATTTGTTCACAAAGTGGTGACCCTCGCCCCATCCTTGTTTTTGAATGACTGAGCATTTCATGGAAGCTGCTTTTATACCCAATCATGGCATCCACCTGTTCCCAATTACCCTGTTCACCTGTGGGATGTTCCAAATAAGTGTTTGATGAACATTCCTTAACTTTCTCAGTCTTTTTTGCCACTTTTACCAGCTTTTTTCCAAGATGTTGCAGGCATCAAATTCCTAATGAGATAATATTTGCAAAAAATAACAGTTTAATAGTTCAAACATTAAGTACCTTGTCTTTGCAGTCTATTCAATTGAATATAGGTTGGAAATGATTTGCAAATCATTGTATTCTGTTTTTATTTACAATTTACTCAATTTACTTTTGTATGTCTCTTAAACTCATGCTACAAGCTATGTTGTTAACAGTTTTAGCTAGTGCGGGTAACTTATCTTCGACCACTAGCTATTAGTAAGAGACATTGTACTTTTTTTCCCCCTTAAATCTGATCAGAGATACTGAAGGTTCCAAAATTTATTTTTACTTTATGTATCATAAGTGACAACGTCGTATCGGGACACCCCTAACATTCATAGCTTTACACACTGTCACAAATTATAGAACTTCAAAAATACAAATTTAACCATGAAAGATGTTAGCATTTCTTTTAGAAGGCAGCAACAAGAAGGAGGCTGAAGAGCTGCAAGTTGCACACTCCTGATCCAGAAAAGACCTGCACTGCCACCCTCAGATAAAGAGAAACTGGTAGGGATGGCCAGGAACCACCCAAAGTGGTGACACGTTCAAATAAATTGTCAGATTGCCGACTGTCAACTCGTGTAAATCTGGGCCCAAAAATAAGGAACGTGTCAAAATGTTTTGAAATATCATCTTAAAACCCACTTATAATTTCTTGGGTTTAAACTCTGCGCAAGTCGTGAGGTCCTCTATGTCTGTTATTGCTTTTCTATTTCTTTCAATGATTTGATTTGACTTATTTTAGGATTTTAAATTATATATTGTTTATATGATGTGGTGTAGCACTTTGGAAACAGTCTTTGTAAAATGTGTATCATACAGTAAATAAAGTGGATTGATTGGATCAACAGTCCTTTCATCTTCTTCTTGTTCTGAGTATTGGTCGATCCAATGAGTGCTGTCAACAAATAATAAATAATTGTTTGCGGTCAATGAAAAATCCTGCGATCAGTCAGAATTGCAAGTTGATATATTCTTGGTCTTGTCAACACATTCTGGAACTTTCAGCACTTCTAATTAAAACAATTAAATATCCATCCATTTTTATTACCGTGTGTCCCTCTTGAGGTCACAGGATGTGCTGGAGCCTATCCCAGCTGCACTCGGGCGGAAGGCGTGGTACAGCCTGGACATCATCGCAGGGCCAACACAGATAGACAACATTTACACTCACCAATAGGGTCCATTTAGTGTTAAAGTACCAATGATTGTCACACACACACTAGGTGTGGCAAAATTATTCTCTGCATTTGACCCATCACCCTTGATCACCCCCTGGGGGGTGAGGGGAGCAGTGAGCAGCAGCGATGGCCGCGCCCGGGAATCATTTAACCCCTAATTCCAACTCTTGATGCTGAGTGCCAAGCAGGGAGGTAACAGGTCCCATTTTTAGTCTTTGGTTTGACTCGGCCGGGATTTGAACTCACGACACTCTAACCACTAGGCCACTGAGTAGGTCATGCCAATCAACCTTTGGAGATGGGGAAAAGCCGCAGTACCCGGAGGGAACCCATGCAGCCCAGTTAATGTGTGTATGTATTTGAGTCTATATGTACAACATTTTTTCGAACTTTTGCATTGAATTTGTTTTTAAAAATGACCAAAAGAAAAAGTCAAGACAGAAAAACTGTTTTACATAAATTAATCATAGCCCACAATGAATATGACGTGACAAGCCTGTGTCAACTTCTCTTATCTTATCTTTCCTACCTTATCTCATCTGTCAGTTGTTGAAAACGCAGCAGTCTGTGTAGCTTCTATTTTTGGGTTGCAGCTAGTGCATGATTCCCACTAATTGACTGTGAATGCGAATGGATGTCAGTGTGGTGTGTTTTACGAGTGACCGTCAGTCTCGATATGTGTGCTGAGCAAGTGACCAATGAAGAATGTAGTCAGCCTTTCATCAAAAGTCAACAAGGATAGGCTTGAACTCCGTATGGTAAGCGGTACAGAAAATGGAGCGAAGGGATAACAACAGCAGTTGCTACCCAAATTAAATGATGCCAAAAGATGCTAAGGAATTGATCACATATGCACGGCGCTGCTAATGTAATTGAAATAACGATAGTAGACATCCATCCATTTCCTACCACTTGTCCCTTTGGGGTCGCTGAAGCCTATCTCAGCTGCATTCGGACGGTAGGTGGGGTACACCCTGGACAAGTCGCCACCTCATCACATTTCTTTGCAAATATACTTTACAGTATAGACAACATTTATATTTGGCTATCTGATTACCCAAACAAGTGCTCTCTTCATTACATTAGCTAAATATCGTATTACGTATTAATTTTTTCTGAAGGCTCGATTTTGGTCAAAATCGAATATATATGCATTTTAAATTGTATTTTCAATATCAGTGAGTAAATAAATATTAAAGGACAATAAAAACAATGTACTGTACTTCTTAGCTGCTTGACACTTTGATGCATACTTCATAGATCACCATTATTGCTGTGTTTTACACAGATAAATGATAAATAAATGAATAAATGGGTTGTACTTGTATAGCGCTTTTCTACCTTCAAGGTACTCAAAGCGCTTTGACACTACTTCCACATTTACCCATTCACACACACATTCACACACTGATGGAGGGAGCTGCCATGCAAGGTGCTAACCAGCACCCATCAGGAGCAAGGGTGAAGTGTCTTGCTCAGGACACAACGGACGTGACGAGGTTGGTACTAGGTGGGGATTGAACCAGGGACCCTCGGGTTGCGCACGGCCACTCCTCCACTGCGCCACGCCGTCCGATTAGCTTTAACGTTTACACTGGTGTTTTTGACACAGGGCCAAAGACTGTGCAATAAAAACAAAAACATGGCATAGCTTTCAAGTGAGGGATGTGTCATGCCTGTTTTGCATATGCTTCCTGTAGCTCTGGCCTCTGCAGCTCCCCCTGCAGGCTGTTTATGGCAGTGACCGGCAAAGCTCCAACAGAGCTAGCTGCTCGACACACTGCATCTGACAAGGAGAGGTGGGGTCCTTCACGTTCTGTTATCTGATGAGGTAAGACACAGAATACAGGTGAACCACAAGAGCAGTTGTCAGTTGTTTTTTTTTCAGGAATTGAAACAACGGTCTATTTGCGGTCTATAGCTGCTACTGTTTCCCCCAGACTTTAAATTCTGTGTTTTATACAATGCTGCGCCTAATTCATTGATTTTTCCGGGGTCACGAACCCTACGCAGCCAAAAAATCAACCTCGTCACATGGGACTAAGGAAATTGCCGAACGCGTTAGTGTGACCAATGAAATTGTTCGCAATAAATCAAACGCACTATGTACTCACGAAAGTCAAAAGCGATTGACCCTGCCATGGAAAAAAGAAACAGCATTGTATTTGAAAAAATACTTGAGGGTGTAAACGCTGCCAAAGATGCATCAACAAGTATTGAGCAAAAAGTCTGAATAAATGTAGATAATTTGCCAAACTTATCTACATTTCTGTTTTTTCTGTCAAGATGGGTTGCTGAGTGTAAATTGATTAAAGACTGAAAAATTTAAAGGGGTCTGAATACTTTCCGTATGTGCACTCGGGATCATAAAAAAAAAATAATATCACCCCTTTAAACACAAACAACATACAAAAATTAACCTAAACTGTGGTCCGAAAACTGCGTTTCGGACCGTGCTGTGGGTTCTCTGCACCTTTGCATCCCTAATGTGCCGGAGGTGTTGCACAAACTAGTAAGCTTTAAGAGTTTTTTTTAAACATCGACTAGTTGCTGATCAGTTGATTTTGGCAGTAAAAAATATTTTCTTTTGCACTGATGTGGGAGTAGCAGCCACCCTGGGACGCCACAGAGTGCATTGTTTAAGAAGTACTGCACTACACTGTCAGTGAGTCTAGATAATGTTTGGTTATATGAGAAAAGTTGTGTGTTATAAGACTCACCTTCCTCCTCTTTGCGGGCATGCCGTGGAGGTAGGCATCAGACAACGCAGGCTGCGCGTTAATCTTCCTCTGAGACAACGTGTCGTCCCTGATAACAGGAACCCACTCCTGCGACAAATACTCTAATCATTGAAGTGTTTATGCTTAAACATGTATGTTTGTTAAATATCCAGGAATGCTTTGTTTCCTCCACAGAGTTGCTCATATCCAGAATCTAAACAGAATGATCTAACACGTGCATGAAAAAAAGGTCACCTGATACTTACAGGTGGAAGAGACGCTTCCCATGGTTGGCCTTCAGGGGCCAGCTCGGCCCGTCCTGTTGGAGAGTGTGTAGCCTCTCCGCTGTCACCAGACGATGCCAAGACCCCCTCTGCTGTGGTCGCTGCAGCAGATAAACTCTCCTCTAACTGGGCAAAACAGAGATGAACTGACTTCATTGTATGTAATTGGACATACTGAATAGGAATAAATAATTTTATTAGAGAGTCTAGTCCCAATTGTATTTATGGAGGAATTATTTGCCTCAGTTTTCCTATGTAGTCTTGGTCATAATACGGTCAAATATTGGCAACAAACAAGTCTCTGTATCAATCTGTGTAATCAATTGCCCAAACAACGAATAGCATTTTTGAGACTCAGTCTGTGAATACGGTTTCAAAATAACCCACAATGAGGCCAAATAAAGTTGCGAGTTTAGCATGCTGCTGTGGAGTTGTGGTATAACGACAGTGTGACATGTTGTGCTGTCTTGCGCATGCGTATGATTGCATTAATTTTAGTAAATAAAGTAGTGTTAGCACAGAAATTGTCGCCTGTGTTCTTGGGTATAACATATCTGTCAGAACTTTGATAATAAAGAGTATTGTATTCAAGAAATAACTTGTAGCAAAGTAGGATATATATACAAATATACACTTTCCTCGGGCACTGTTCCCCTAGCATTCAAAAAAGCGGTTATTCATCCTCTCCTTAAAAGACCTAACCTCGATCCTGACCTCATGGTAAACTACCGACCGGTGTCTCACCTTCCCTTCATTTCAAAAATCCTCGAAAAAATTGTTGCGGAGCAGTTAAATGAACACTTAGCGTCTAACAATCTATGTGAAACCTTTCAATCCGGTTTCAGGGCAAATCACTCGACGGAGACAGCCCTCGCAAAAATGACTAATGATCTATTGCTAACGATGGATTCTGATGCGTCATCTATGTTGCTGCTCCTCGATCTTAGCGCTGCTTTCGATACCGTCGATCATAATATTTTAT
>NC_084618.1:33809790-33847290 GCF_033978795.1 Nerophis ophidion | reverse complement strand
TGCTAATTTTTTTTTTAGCCTGTCACTAGGATTGTGCGTTGTATGTTATCAACAAGCTAGCGGCATAAGTGCAAACTTTTTTACTGTACGGTTTCAGTGCTTACTTCAGTTCATACCAGGTTGTATGTTGAATTAACATGCTTGTTACATTATTTTATGTGCTTAGTATTTTACAATAATCTCATTTGAAGGCAACCAAAACGACCATAACTTGGAAGTTTTTTTCATTTCTAAATTAAAAGGAATGTTTATCTATCTGACAAACTATAAAACAAAATTCAAGGAGTACTAAATAAATTAATACATTTATATTCAGTTATAAATTATTGATAAGGAATTTTGACATTGGAGAATGTTGGCATTTATCTTCTGCTGGGCCCTTTCTGCAGCACCTGTTGACATGAATGAAGAGGAGAATGCACCAAAACAATTCAAAGAACTAAACTGACAAAAATAACATACCATTGCAGCATAGAACATGTGAAGCCATCTTTACTAACTGCTGTCTGAGGAACCCAAGGTTGGTTTGAACAATGTCCACTCCTTCACGGACCCTCACTGTGTCCTACAGAAGAATGTCTGTTGTCAATTCCCATGAATTGTATTATAAGATCGCAAAGTACAGACTGTGGTTAAAACGAGATGTCCTTACAAAACTCTCCCTTATATGCTCCTCCAGACCGCTGATGAGGTTCTCAGCTGCTCTCTGTACAAACATCAATGATTGAATAAAAATATTCACACTTCTACACATGCAATTCAACAGATCGTACAGACAACTAGTCAGTACTTACAGCTATGTTAGGTTCAGTGGGTTCTTGGCCCTGCAGGTAGTGCTCAGTGAAGAAGTCAGTCAGCTGGGGCTGAATTCGGGTAATAGGCTGAGCAGTCCCATTAAGCAACAGCACTATGTCCACAATTGCAAAATTTTGACACAACAGAGACAACAGGTCGCAAAAGAAACCTGTTGGTGTGACAACTTTTTTTAGAAGCCTGTTTAGTGTTGACAGCCATTCTTTCTTGTTTTGAGGCTTACCGCCAGCAACTCCAGATCCAATGGTAAACAGGTTGGTGGTCTGAGACAGCCTCTGGAAGAACTGGGCTATACTTTCTTCATTGCCTCGCTCTGCCCCAAGAGAGTTCATAAAGTTCATAAATTGCACTCCTTGTGCAATTCCAGTGAATAAATCAGGGCTCAAAGTGTCTCCACCAATTCCACTGCCTGGCTGAGGCAGGGAGGGACTTTGGGACTGAGGAACGTTCGGTTCAACAGGACGGCTTGGAGGCGACTGCAGAAACAAACAAAATAACATGCCAACATCATACAATACAACCACAGTATGCAGTGCACCATAAAATGGGAATGAACACAAGAGATACTACAAATTCTGCTGTTACAAATGTATAACAATGTTTTGTTATGATTGGACATAGTTTGGGGTAGTGTAGAAGCATGGCATCATACTAAAACCACACTAATGTGGAATTATCATGCACATTGAATATACATTTCAAACAATGATTTTCAGTTTTAGTAATATACAATGAGGAAAAATACTTCTGTTGTTGATGTTTACCACCTTCCAACGATTTGAACAGTCCATAATCTTTATAGGTTTACTGTGACAGAGAGACATGGAAAAAATCCCAGAGAAAATAACATGATGAATAACATATAATGGATTAAGGTAAAGAAGTACAGTGGTATTTCAAGTACGAGTGTCCCAGTTTACATTTATCAGTAAACAAACTGTCTCTCGACTAATTATATTTTAAGGATGCGAGTAAAATTTGGGTAACAAGCCTCCAACCTCTAGATGGCAAAGTTAAAGTCACAGTGAACAGACCACTTGTCTTACTTTCTAGTATGGTATTCAACCTAGAGATTGACATAATTTAGTTTTTCAATTTATTGGAACTAAGTAAGTGAGTGCAAAGGAGAGTGCTAAGAATAAGAAATGAATGGAATTCACTGTATTCAAGAAATAAATGATCAACAATGTCACGGAGTACGTAGACGACTTGGTGAAGCAGTTGGAGCGTCTCATTGCTAGTCTGCACAATACTATAGCAGAATGAGTCGATAACGCCAGCAAGGACGTTAAAATAAATTTCTCTACAGTGGACATGTATTCATGAAACTATTAAGAAGCTGCTAAAGGTGTGTTTGATGGAAATTGAACTCAAAGGAGATACAATTGAGCTCTCCAAAGTAAATGCTGTACATTATTATTGCATTACTTCATAAAACGACTGTAGTTGTACATTCTGTTGTATTGTTTCGAATGCAATATAACTTATTTACATGTTTGTATTTCTTTTGAAAAGGCATGTAATATTTTAATAAATTGTAGTGTTTTAGGATGTTTAGCAGAAATTACAACTTTGCAACTTTTTCAAACTAAAACATTGAACTCATCACCACCAGCTAGCCCTCATTACCATTAACAGAACACATTAATATATATATATCCATCCATTTTCTTATCAAATAAAAATTGCTCAACGGTCCAAGGAATTTGTTCCGCAAAAATGTATATAGCGCCTTGAATGGGATTGTGTTGAAAATCTGAATTTCCCCTCGGGGACTAAAAGTTAACGAATGACAAATGACTTTACTATACCTGGAATGAAACACAAAGTATTTTGTATGTCACATTTATCTAATTACAACACATTCAGACACTGATGATGGAATCTTCCATGCAAGACGATAACCACAACCCAAGAGCAAGGGTCTTGCTCAAGGACACAAAAGCAGTGACTAAAATGGCGGAAGCTGGAATCGAACCCGGAACCCTCAACTACCTGGCACAGCCGCTCTACCATATGCGTCATGCCGCATATAGTCTTTCGGTTTGTCATTCTAAGGTCATTTGTCATTCCGGCTTGGATGTCAAAGTTTACCAACTTCTCGGTTTATGTCCACCACCTTCTACTATCCAGGTGAGAGGCATGGTTTATAATATAAAATTAACTTTCACCAGCTCACCGGCTGATGATGTCAATGGTACCCTTGTGGTTAGAGTGTCTGCCCTGAGATTGGTAGGTTATGAGTTCAAACCCCAGCTGTTGTTCTTGCTTGATTATAAAAGATGCCGATCAAGGAGGCGGTCTGCCGTAGAGGAACAACATTGATATATTCTCAATATTCAGTGTTTTATAGTTTTTACATATCGTAAATCCCACCTTTTATATTTTTATGTACATTCTGACTCATATAGTTCTGTAAAAAACTAAAATGTATTCTGTTTTTGAGATGGTCTGTTTAGTTTTTTTTACTGAATGAGACACTCAGAATGTACAAAAAAATACCGAATGTGAGATTTACAATACTAACTGTGGAGGTTTTCTTCCTCTCTCTAGGGTTTTGTCGGACTAACAGGACCACACTACTGCAGTATGCAGGTTTGACAAAAGATTTTATTTTCTTTACAATTTTTAGCTTGAAGTTGCCCTTGCTTTTCAGCTGTTCCTTCCTTCGTTGTCAGTTCTCCCCCTTCATGGTCTCCGGCGCTGCTAATAACGGTACAGGGGATTAGATAACTCGTTCCAGCTGAGATATACACTCACCTGTTGGCTGCTTCATGGACGACCCCTGCACACACCCCGCCCGCAGGGAACGCGTGGACCACGCCCCTCTCCACGGCCTCCACCGCCAGACTCAGGCTAGGCACCCGTCCAGTCGCGCCCACTCCCTTCCTACCCCCCCATAGCGGCGTGAGAGAGGAAATCGGCCACAGCCATCTGCGCACCCGGCCTGTGGCTCACCCGGAAGTTGTAGGGTTGTAATGCGAGGTACCACCGGGTGATCTGCGAATTGGCGTCCTTCATGCGGTGGAGCCACTGCAGAGGTTTGTGGTCCGAGCAGAGACTGAAGGCACGCCCCAACAAGGAATAGAGGAGGGCCCCGACCGCCCACCGGATGGAAAGGCACTCCCTCTCCACCGTGCTGTACCTTGCCTCCCAGTCCGACAGTTTCCGGCTGATGTAAAGGATGGGGCGGTTGACGCCCTCCATGAATTGATTAACGTGGACCCCGACTTAAACAAGTTGAAAAACTTATTCGGGTGTTACCATTTAGTGGTCAATTGTACGGAATATGTACTGTACTGTGCAATCTACTAATAAAAGTATCAATCAATCAATCAATCAATCAATCCACCCGCTGGGTCAACACCGCCCCCAATACGCGCCTGCAGACAGAAAGGAATGTTAAAATTTGGCATGTGCAGCACCGGCTCCTCACATAGTGCTGTTTTTACCTTCTCAAACACCTGCTGGCACTGCGCCGTCCACTGGAACAGATCTGAAACACCCTTTCGGGTGAGGTCAGTCAGTGGGCTGGTCAGGTCCGCAAACCGGGGAATAAATCGGCGGTAGTAGCGCGCCAGTCCCAAAAACTGCCTCACCTCTTTTTTTGTCTTGGGGGGGGGGGGCAGGCTGCAATCGCCGCTGTCTTGTCGACTTGTGGCCGCACCCTTCCCCCCCTAAGTGGTACCCCAGATACAGTACCTCCCTCCGGACAACCGCGCACTTCGCCGGGATGGCGGTGAGGCTCGCCCGCCTCAAGGACTCGAGCACCGCCCCCACCCGCCGCAGGTGATCTTCCCAGCTGCTACTCTGGATAATAAAATCACCCAGGTAGGCAGCCGCGTATGCAGCGTGGGGTCCCAGCACCCAGTCCAAGAGGCGCTGGAAAGTGGCGGGCGCACCAAACGGGAGTGTCACGAACTGGTATAAACCTTCCGCAGTGGAGAAGGACGTTTTTTTCCTGGACTCTGGTGATAAGGGAATCTGCCAGTAGGCCTTGGTTAAATCCAGTGTGGTAAAAAAACTAGCAGTGCCTAGCCGATCCAGGAGCTCGTCGACCCGAGGCATTGGGTACGCGTCGAAACGTGATACCTCATTCACCTTGCTGTAATCCACACAGAAGCGCACAGACCCATATTTTTTCCCTACTAGAACAATAGGGCTGCACCACGCACTGTGGGATTATTCTATTACCCCCAGCTCCAGCATGGTTTTTAATTCTTCTCAAACTACTTTGCGTTTGTGCTCGGGGAGCCTGTATGGCCGAGATCGGGTTTGTGCTCGGGGAGCCTGTATGGCCGAGATCGCACCGTAATTCCCGGGCTGGTCTCAATATGATGTCGGATGAGATCCGTGCGCCTGGGCCGCGAGGAAAACACATCCGAGTAGCACCGCTGTAACTCAGCAACGTCCGCTTTCTGTGCCAATGTGAGCTGGTCATCACAGGGAAGAGGAGGGGAAGAGGAGGGGTAGAGGAGGGGTAGAGGCGGAGCACGGGATCTCTGGCCCGAAATCCTCCTCCTCTCTCACTACCGTCACCATGGAGACAAGCACCGCCTCCCTCCATGCTTTCAGTAGGTTTTCATGGTAAATTTGTATGCCTCCACCTCGGTCTGAGCGCCGAACTTCGTAGTCCACATCATTCACTAAAGGTCCTTGCCACTTTGCTAGTAATTTCGAGCTGGAGGTTGTGAGTAGTACAAGTACTTTCTCTCCCGGTGAACATTTTCTAAGCTGGGTCCCCCTGTTATACGGGCGCTGCTGCCGTTGCTGAGTGCGGAGCAAATTTTCGCGTGACAAGTGTCCCACCTTGTGGAGTTTTGCTCGCATGTCCATAACGTATTGGATTTAATTTTTACTGCGGCTTGAACCCTCCTCCCAGCTTTCTTTAATTAGGGCCAGTACGCCGCGCGGCCTCCTGCCGTACAACAACTCGAAAGGCGCAAAGCCGGTTGAGGTCTGGGGTGCCTCCCGCATCGCAAACAGAGGATCCAGCCATTTATCCCAATTAGGTTTGTCCTCGTGCGTGAACTTATAGATCATTGTTTTCAGCGTTTTATTGAACCGTCCCACCAGCCCGTCAGTTTGTGGGTGGTATACGCTAGTGCAGATCGCTTCAATCCCCAATAACCCGTGTAGTTCCTTTAAAGTGCGTGACATAAAGGATGTGCCTTGGTCTGTCAGAATCTCTTTCGGGATTCCGACTCGGGAGATGACCTGAAACAGTGCTTGTGCTACACTTTTGGCAGAGATGGAGCGCAGGGGCACTGCTTCGGGATAGCGGGTTGCGTAATCCACCAGGACTAACACAAAGCGATATCCCGTGTGCTCCAGTGAAATGGTCCGATGAGGTCCATCCCAATTCTTTCGAATTGGACCTCCATAAGCGGTAATGGGCGCAAAGGGGCCTTCGGGATAGCCGCCGGATTAACCAGCTGGCAGTCCGGGCAGGCAGCACACCACCGGCGCACGTCTGCCCGGATGCCTTGCCAATAGGAACGGACCATGACCCGATTGAGTGTTTTGTCCATGTGGCCAGCGAGGGGATTGCAGTGCCCTGCCTGGAAAAACATTTCTCGGCGGGGTTATGGCACCAACAACTGGGTGGACTCATCACCTGTTTGAGTGTCACGGCTCACTCTGTACAACCTATCTCTAATAATCACAAAAAGGGGGAATTCCCGCGTTTTCCCTGGGCGCACCAGCTGAGCGTCGATGTAATCCACCTGGTGCCGGGCCGCCCGCAAGGTTTCATCGCGGGACTGCACAAGGGGAAAATCCTAAAAACCTCCGTGGGTTGCCAACGCAGGACCGGGGGGGCTCCCCGCAAAGCTCCCGCCGGTTCCCACTCGGCAGCGCCGGATGAGTCCGCGTCGCCAGCGAGTACTGTGCGGATACTCCCGTCCTACAGTCCGTGAATGCATCCAAACACATTGTGTCGCTAAATGGTCAAACCGCGGCCAATTCGTTCCTAGAATTATAGGGTGCAAGGTGCGCACTTGCGGCAAACTTGACACCATGTTTTTGACTCTTATACCAAATTTCTACTGGCACAATCGGGTACTAGTGCACATCTCCATGAATACAACTGATTTTTCCCCGTATTGCCTGCCTCAACACCCTGGGTCGAATCAAGTTCTGGTGAATCATGGACTGTTTACAGCCCGAATCTATCATCGCTCAGTATGTACTCCCTTGTACTTTTACCGGGACACAGTACGTCTCCCCCGGATCGGGGGCAGGTGCTGGGGGCCCGACAACCTGCATCACCTGTCCCACCTCCATTAAGGAGCACTCCCGGCATACGTGTCCAGGTTGGCCGCAACCCCAGCACACTGGCCCTGGTGTTTGAGGCGCCGTCTGCGAGGGAAGCCCTCTTTGAACAGCGCCGGTAGCCTGAAACATACACGCAGATGGACTATTACATCCCCGGGTCCCCCCCTTGTTGGGTGTGTACTGTATGTGTATGAATGGGTGCGTGTGTGTGTGCTTTTGTGTTGATAGTTCGAGGAGGGGACCTGCTCGATGATTCCGGGTGGTTCAGTCGGGCGGGGGCGCTGCTCCAGTGCTGTCCTGTTTGGTGGCGTGAGTCGTCGGCGCGGTGCTGGGTTGGGCCTTTCGGCCGTCCTTGCAGTCGCCTCTCTTTGGACCGCCAGGTGTTCCTCGGCCAGTGTCACTGCGGCTTTAACATCGGCGGGACAGTGGTACCTCACCCACGCGGCGGTCGTGGACGGGATGGCGTTGATGAATTTTTCCAGTAGAATGTGCTCCAACATTCTTGGATCCTGCCCGTTTGGCTGGAGCCACCGGGTTGCCACGTCCCGCAACTGCTTCGCCAGGACGAAGGGGCGGTCCTCCGGGCCCAATCTCATCGCCGGAACTTCCTCCTGTGATCCTCCGGGCTGCTGCCGACCTGATCCAGGATGCCGTGGCGCAGGTTGGAGTACTGCATCCGGGCGGCTGCCGGGAGACTCAACGCCGCCCGTTGTGCCTCCTGCACCAGGATCGGCAGCAGCTTCACGCCCCATTCTTCCTCCAGGCCACTTGCATGAGGTCGCAGTGGCTTCAAAAATGTCTAAAAATGCGTGCGGGTCTTCTGCCTCCCCCATTCGCTGCATGGAGGCCATTGCTCCCGCTCCAACTGTGGCTCTGTCCATCAATCTCTGTAGCAGCTGCGTCTGCTGCTGGCTTGCTGCTGACACCTCGGCCAGTACCAAACCCAAGCGCCTCCAGGGTGGTTGTGGTGGACATCTCTGTGGTCCGTTAACGTTTGTTGCCAGTTGTGGAGGTTTTCTTCCTCTCCCTCGGTGGTCGTCGGACCAACAGGACCACACTACTGCAGGATGCAGGTTTGACAACAGATTTAATTTTCTTTACAATTTTTAGCATGAAGTTTCCCTTGCTTTTCAGCTGTTCCTTCCTTCCTTGTCAGTTCTCCCCCTTCATGGTCTCCAGCGCTGCTAATAAAGGAACAGGTGATTAGATAACTCGTTCCGGCTGAGATATACACTCACCTGTTGGCTGCTTCATGGCGGCCCCTGCACACAACCCGCCCGCAGGGAACGCGTGGACCACGCCCCTCTCGACACTAACTATGAACAATAAAACACTGAATATTCAAAATGTATGAACATTGCTCCTCTACTTCCCACACCACCTCATTGATGGACATATTTTAAAATCGAGCAAGAGCAACAAAATGCAACAAACTGGGCAAAAAAATTAAGACAAATGGGTAAAAACATCCTCTTATTTAATATATCATTCTTCTGCAGAACTTTGTTGGAGAAATCTGCCTCCGTCTGACACTCGCGTTTGCGAGGTCTTAGGCCTGTTGTTACCCCGCACACTCTGTCCCTTGCCTCTCCTGCATGAAGCAGCGCCACCTATGGTCATTGTAGCAAACCGTAAGTCACTCAAAAGTGCTGATGCTAACCATTGGCATAATCTCTATAGCTTGAAAATATCTAGTGGGCCCATTAAAATGTTAATTATGTTGTATAATCCCCAGGTAACCCAGTTAACTGTCTTTTTTATGCGGTTTTGCAAGACCTGTGTCATGTGATTTTAAACTTGACACCTCATTGGCTGCTTCTAAAACAGGATCGATTGCTTCAATCTTAATTTACCGATGTGAGTCTTGATTTTTGAAGCAGCAAATTTTTTGACACGGAATCTTTCAGCACTGATTATTTAAACACCAAATTTGTGTGTCATTTTTTAATTGTCAGTATAATTTGATACAAAAAAATTCAGGTCACAAAATTTGAACACACAATTTCATCATGTTAAAGACACAAATTAACCTCCATAAAAGCATTCCATGAGATGCAACAAACATTTTGCAGTCATGTTGTTGTTTGAGAGAATATGCATTCAATGACAGCTAATGCTAACTATCCAAATCGTTATTATTAGCTAAGAACACCTGAAGCTAATGCGCGTGCATGTGTTACGTACGTACATAATTACGTCATTACATACGAGAAACCTTTAAGAGGGCGGATTTCACTTAAGTCTTTTTTAAACAGTCCACATTACAAAATAATAAAAAGCATAAATATGATTTGTGCTGATATCGCATCAGATAAATATTATTATTGGGTAATACTTGAGGCCTTGATAATGGTATCGTATTGAAAGTGAAAAAATTGTATCGAGTAACCCCTAGTCTGTACTGAACCGTCCATATAATGAGTATGATTGCACAACGTTTGATTATGGTTATCTCTGTACATATGCATTTGTTAATGTCTCATTCTGATTTTTGAAATTAAATAAATGAGAAATTAATCAGAAGACAAAGAACAGATAAGTCACTTGACCATGTTTGCTATGTTGCGCACTTACTGAAGTGATGCCTGACATGCTGTGAATGAAACCAGGCACTCCAGGTAGAGTCACAGTGATGGAGTCCGCTGCTCCAGAACCAGAACTTCCTGTCCCTGCAACTCCCGCTGGCAGGGAGCCTAGGAGTTGGACCAGGGTCCCCTCTGAAGCACCTTCTGCTGGCTGACCCACAGATCCCAAGGTGGTGTTGTGTGCAGGTGTGTCGGCAGAGGGATTAACAGGAGATGAGGAGGACTCAGATGAAGAGAAGGATGATTGAGAGCTGGACGTGGTATCACCTTAGCAAGTTACATGGAAAAGAAGTGTTTGCGGTTTTTCTACCATACATCAAAAAATCAAGACACTTGAAACAATCCACCAATCCATTCATGTTTTACAGGTGGCTGGAGCCTATCCCAGCTGCATACGGGCATAAGGCGGGGTACACCCGCCACACCTCATCGCAGAGCCAACATAGACAACATTCACACTTACTTTCACACACTAGAGCTAAATTTATTGTTGCCAATCAACCTCTCCTCGGGTGCATGTATTTAGAGATCGGAGGAAGTCAGGGTTCCCGGACTAACGGGGAGAACATAAAAACTCGGAGGAACCGATGACCTTCTTATTGCGAGGCACACACACTGTTGCACACTACTGCCCACAATCCTCTAATATGATGAGAAAATAAGTAATTTGCCTATGAATTACTTGAATTTTGTCTTAGAAATTGTATGGTCTTACTATAGTAAAAAGGCTGCAGATTTTGCAAGAGTTGATACATTTACCTGTGTGCCCAGGCCTCAGAAGCTGCCCCACCAGACTGCTGACCATTTGGGTGAGGGAAGAAGTCAGAACTTGGTCCTGTTCAGGAGTAAAAAGAGGTACTGATAAACATGTAGTTGAATTTTCTGTATGTAGCTTTAGTGTGATCACATTATTCCCTTAGAATGTGTCAACATTTCTATATTCGAATATCCTACATCACTATTAACCCTGATGTAAGTTTTCCTCTCTTCTTTATTTTAGGAATAGAGAAGTGAAACTAACATGCTGAGGTGTTGCAAAATATTCTTTGTGATTCAACCCTACACATTTGTCAACAGATCCATCTTTCATTATTGGTGGTCAGCACCTGCACATTTTATCATTTAAAATGCATTCAAAAAGTTTTTGTGAGGCATAATATTAAGAGCTTTAAGGTGTGTTATCCTTCTTTGCATTTAGCTTGTCAACTTCATTTGTGATTAACCGTAGAGATGGTTATTGGAGTGGAATCTAATTAATAATTTCAACAGTCTGAATTGTGTATATTATATGATGATGTATATTTTAACTGTGGGTCCCTATCCATTAACTGTAAAATTCTAGGGATTACCCTTTTACAGAACAAACTCTGATTTTAAGCAAACAAAACGATGTCATATGGAATTGTCTGTAAATAAATAGATAAATAAATAAAATAGTCATTTTTATTGCAAATTTTAATTCGTAATTGGAGAACAACTTCATCGAAATAGCATGTTGGTTGGGGGTGGACCGGACAAGGTGTGTGTTAAGAAAAAAAAAAGTTTTTAATCTAACCCCCATGAATAGCGGATTTACTGTGCTCTGTGGGTGCTTACTGAATAGGTATGTCACAATGTCAGCATGAAACAGATTCTGACTTTTAAATGAATCTGTCTTGCCTGTTGGCTGGTTGTGGGCACCGTGGCACTCAGGTTGAAAGTGGCTGCTGTGGTTCCAATAGGCTGAGGGAAGGATGGTCTGGTGAAGACAACCCTTGCCTGAGTAGGATGTGGGGGATGTGTAGAAGGCATTCTTTCATTGCGGTCAGTGGTACCAGCACTGGATGCTGCCAGGTTTACTGGGTGGTCTGATGAAGCTGTTGCGGCAATGGCGGCTGCTTGACGGGAGATTTGCTGAACAATAGCTCTCGTGAAGTCTGGGGGTAATCCTGGGAAGTGGGCAGAATATTATTTGCTCCTTATTCAGAAAGTTTTTTTTTCCATAAAACTACAGGAAAGCTCAGACTTAGGCACCATCTGTTTTTTTCTTGAACAATTTTATGGTTACCTCTCTTTTTCAGTGACAGCAAGTCAACTGTATGAATGGTTTTTGTCTTAGTTTTTACGCCGCATGCAGTTTCTAATGCAACCCTGGCCGGGAATCAAAATGATGCCCTCTGCCATGAAAGGCAGAAGTGTGTACCATTACACCACCAGGAATAAAAACAAAAGCTGTGTGGCACAAATTATTAAAACAGCAAAGCATATGGTGGCCTGAGACTGAGAACATGGCCAGAAACTACCCAACCACAGCGCATAATTTACCTGGCTGGACTGAACCAGGATCACCTGTCAAAAAAAACAACAGAATTTATTAAACATACAGAAACTTAAAGATTTAGATTTTTAGGAGTTAGGGGTTTTGAACTTGAGATGTCTATGATTCTTCAGATAATACTAATTTAGACCACTTAGTCTGCTTTAAGTACTTATATGACACTAATGTATGTTTATAAGAAGAGCATGAAATTTTATCCAGTCACAAACTGTTCTACTCACATAGGCCCTGTATTAAAAGCCGGTTTATGTACCATTTCATACCATCAATGTTCATCTGCATCATGACTGCAGGCTCCAAGGTCTGGTGGGTGATTCTGATTACTCGGGGTCCTTCTTGTCCTTGAACTGAATGAATTGTACCACTGGAGTGAAGAGGCCGAGCCCGACCAAGAGTCTGCTGATCTGAAAGATCGTTGGTATGAGGTTGCTGACGTTGACCTTCGGACGAGAGTACTTCATTTGATTGCGTAGTTGCTGTGGTGCCTATGTTGAGCTGAGGACATTAAAAAAAAAAAATCTAAGATGAGACGATCATATAAGCCAGCAAGCAAAATACATTTTACATTTCAAAACCAAAATACTCGAGCTGAAACACACAACGCTTCACTCCCCACCTTAATGGGGACCTTTGAGGAATTTCAGCTTTATTGACTTATACATTTTTTACAATGGTTGGATACTCGTCTTAAAGAAATGTCAAAGCATCAAACCTCATGGTTCATGCATTTGGACATGAGTTAGCACGCAGTTTTGAATGCCTCTGCCCGCAGTGTATCAGTACCTTTTTTAACACTGGGGAATTAGTGACTGATTGACAGATCTACTAATGTAGGCATTTCTAGTATGCAACCTACAGAGCTCCTTCCCCTCAGCCCCAGACCCTGAGACTGTAATGGCTTTCTGTAGCTTGTGCGGAATTAGTTCTTGTCTAATGTCTTCCCCACTTGTTTTGATGTCTTGAGGAAATACTTGATTATTTGTCTTAATGACGATTAACACGTTGCTGTTTTGTCAAGATTAACCAGTAAGAAATTGGATTAGCCAATAAACTGACGTAAAAAGACAACAACATTATGACTTGGTTTGAGGAAACACGAGAACAGGTTGAACAGAGTATTTTTTTCCTCTTTTTGGCCTGCGCACAATAAAAAAATACATTTTTTATTATAGAGTCCGTATCAATGAGAGAGTGGGCAGGTGAACACTAATGTGACAAAGTGAATCTATAAACCGTTGATAAAGTTTATTTTCGACTGTGTCTGGGAAAAAAAAATTGCGGTGACATTGGTCTTCAAAATGTATATTTAACAGTGTACACTTTCAAACGATAACTTGACATATTTTTTAGGAGGGTGTGGCGTGGTTTTATTTGCAATCTGGGAATGACTCTACAAACGAACATCTTACGGACATCCACAGAGAGTACGGTAAGTTATAAATGTGACTGAGGAGCAAAATTCATGCAACATTTACACCAAAGCATATCCAATACATATTGTCAGGACCACAAGGAAGTGTTTTAAATGTCAATTAAAGTCATCATAGGTCCCATTTTGATAGTCTCATTACATCTGCCAAGAGGTTATGCATTTGCTGGGGTTTGTTTGTTAGTTAGCAACATAGCTCAAAATACATGGGCAGATTTTGACAACATTTTCAGGAAATGTCCGAAATGGGAGAAGTCATTAGATTTTGGGGGTGATCCGAATCACCGTCTGGATTCAGGAGTGTTTTTCTAGTATTTATCTATTATGTTATTATTATATCGTTTATCTACAAGGTTGTGTTTTTACAGTTCTCCTCTGCGTTTTGTATCATCCTTGGACTCTGTCTAGATGCATGCAAACACACACACCTGCACACATGTGAGCACGTTACAATTAGTCAGCAGTATCAATATTTCACATTAATGCTTTGTTGTTATGTTAACTGCTGTCATCGAACACATGGACACCATTTAATTACTTTAAGTGTTTGAGCATTTCTTAGACGAATAAAGGGGACCTATTAAGTACATACCAACTTTTCTTACCTATTGGTACCTGTTTTTGTGTCTTTAGGATATGTCACAAAAAATACTAATCAAAATAATGGAGGCATGGCAGGGATACAAAAACAATATTGCTTTCCTTCACACTTCCTCCAAACAAACCTTTTGGAATTTGTCCAATTTGTGTTGTTTTTCCCAAGTGTAACCCCAGCAGATCTCTCAATATATGGTAAGAGTTTTGCATGAATCCGCCATTGTATCTCGACGTTGTAGTCAATAAGATCTTTTTTTGTCTCCGTCCTCTTGCGGTGGGGCAGACTAGCTTGTACATGCATCCTCTGCTTTTGCCATCTCTAATACAAAGTAGCGTATAATTTGAACATAAAACATAGACTCGATATGGAAGTGCTAAAAACTATAACAGGGCTACTGGGCAGAAGACACAGTCGAAGTGGAGGCACGGAAATAAAATGGTCAGAAATCGGCTTGAAGACGGTTTGTAAAACATAATCTATGCAAAATTATGACCAAATAACCACCATTACATGTTTTGTAGACCACAAGGAAGTCTATTAAATGTAGAAAAACCACATAATATGATCCCTTTAAATATTCTGCGTACTCACTGAAATGGGAATGTGTGGCAGACTGGACTGGACCAAGACAGGTTGGGTATACTGGGCCATGGGCTGGGCTACATATAGCTGGCGAGGAGGCGGTGTTGCCAGGTTGCAACGTAGGTCACCAAGGACAATCAATGTATTGCCAAGAAGACGTACCGCATCCCCTGCCATATTGAGCACACGCTGATTCGTTTCTCGTTCCTGCATCTGGCAAAAATTACAGATGACATTTAAGAAAAGTTTTGGTCTTAGCTTTTATACCTTGAAGGTATAAAAGCGCTATACGAGTACAACCCATTTACCATTTAACAGACGGACACCATAATTCCACCAAGGCAAAACCCAAACCACACATATGAGAGTGCAGTCTCGCTCATCAAATACAACGTTTGATTCAAACCTAAGAACATTGTAAAAACTGTCAAACAGTAGTGGCAGTGTCATGCTTTCGGGCTGCTGTTATTAGATTAGTCCAAATTCCCACAATAAATCATCGGTTTGTGAAAACCGAAAAGACTTGACATCCTTTCATGGATATATTATGTTATTTGAAGGTTAGATATGCCTAACATTCAAATCATTTCTAAAGAATATTTAAAACTGGAAAAACATGCAGTGACACTAAACATTACAGCTCAATGCCTACAAAATGGGTGACCAGTTGATTTTACAAGACAGTCTGGAAAAAGTTTGGACACAGCTTCTCATTTCAATGCGTCTTCTTTATTTTAATGACTATTTGCATTGTGGATTGTCACAGAAGGCATCAAAACTATGACACCTATGAAGTGAAAACCCTTTCAAGTGACTACCTCTTGAAGCTCATCGAGAGAATGCCAAAAATGCGCAAAACAGTAATCAGAGCAAAGGATGGCTATTTTGAAGAAACTACAATATAAAATATGTTTTCAGTTATTAAACCTTTTTTTGTTAAGTACATAACTCCCCATGAGTTCATTCAAAGTTGTTAATGCCTTCAGTGACAATCTACAATGTAGATCACATTGTAGATTGTCACTGAAGGCATAAAGGCCTACTGAAATGAGATGTTCTTATTTAAACGGGGATAGCAGGTCCATTCTATGTGTCATACTTGATCATTTCGCGATATTGCCATATTTTTGCTGAAAGGATTTAGTAGAGAACATCGACGATAAAGTTCTCAACTTTTGGTCGCTAATAAAAAAACCTTGCCTGTACAGGAAGTAGCAGACGATGTGCGCGTGACGTCACATCTGCACATTGTTTACAATCATGGCCACCAGCAGCGAGAGCGATTCGGGCCGAGAAAGCGAGAATTTCCCCATTAATTTGAGCGAGGATGAAAGATTCGTGGATGAGGATAGTACGAGTGAAGGACTAGAAGAAAAAAAAAGACGAGGACAGTGGGAGCGATTTAGATATTAGACACATTTACTAGGATAATTCTGGAAAAACTTCTATTTGCTTATTGTGTTACTAGTGTTTTAGTGAGATTATATAGGCATACCTGAAAGTCGGAGGGGTGTGGTGACCGCCAGTGTCTCTGAGGGAAGCCACGGAGGAGCAAAGAGAGTCGCAGCTGCCTCTTTGACAGCTGCAGAAGGAACGACACAAGCTCAGCTCATGTCTGCGGTAAGAGCAGACTTATTACCACAATTTTCTCACCGAAACCTGCCGGTTGACATGTGGTAGAGAACCATGTTCGCTTGACCGCTCTGTTCCATATTAAAGCTTCAACGACATCTTTAGGGAATGTTAACATAGAAACACCGGCTGTGTTTGTTTTGCTACAGCCGACCCCAATACACCGCTTTCCACCAACATATTTCTTCTTTGTAGTCTCCATTATCAATTGAACAAATTGCAAAAGATTCAGCAACACAGATGTCCGGACATCTGTGTAATTATGCGATTAAAGCAGAATACTTATAGCTTGGATCGGGCTGTAATAACATGTCCGCTACAAACGGTGACATCACGCGCACGCGTCATCATTCCGCGACGTTTTCAACAGGATACTTTGCGGGAAATTTAAAATTGCAATTTAGTAAACTAAACCGGGCGTATTGACATGTGTTGCAATGTTAATATTTCATCATTGATATGTAAACTATCAGACTGCGTGGTCGTTAGTAGTGGGTTTCAGTAGGCCTTTAAAATAAAGAAAACACATTGAATGAGAAGGTGTGTCCAAACTTTTGGCCTGTACAGTACATTGTTATTAGTATATTGTATCCGTAAATTTTTAGGTGGGCAAGAAGCAGAGATGATGCATTTTTGTTATCAAGATCACAAAGTCTCTCTTTGCTCCTTACATTGTTGTTGTAGTCTGCCGAGGAGGCTGCTCCAAGAATGGACTGGGTCCTCTGGATGAATGGAAGTAACCTTTCTTCCACCCTCTTGACCTCTGAGAGAATCTCCAGCAACTCAGCTGGACTTGGATGACTTAAGACAGAAAAAAAATGTTAACGTTTCAAATGTGCACTCTACATTGTAAAACATTTGTTTTGTTCAGTGCGACAATATGCAGACAGAAATACAGACAGACAAGCTGTCAGAAATGCTGGCAGACAAGCTGTCATGTGAATTCAGTTGCATTTTTTAACCAAATTTTAAAGGGGAACTGCACTTTTTGGGGAATTTTGCCTATCATTTACAATCCTCAAGTAAGACAAGAATATACCGTATTTTTCGGACTATAAGTTGCAGTTTTTTCATAGTTTGACCATGGGTGCGACTTATACTCAAGAGCGACTTATGTGTGAAATTATTAACACATTACCATAAAATATCAAATAATATTATTTAGCTCATTCACGTAACAGACTAGACGTATAAGATTTCATGGGATTTAGCGATTAGAAGTGACAGATCGTTTGGTAAAGGTATAGCATGTTCTATATGCTATAGTTATTTGAATGACTCTTACCATAATATGTTACGTTAACATACCAGGCACGTTCTCAGTTGGTTATTTATGTGTCATATAACGTACACTTATTCAGCCTGTTGTTCACTAGTCTTTATTTTAAATTGCTTTTCAAATGTCTATTCATGGTGTTGTGTTTTATCAAATAAATTTCCCCCAAAAATGTGACTTATACTCCAGTGCAACTGATATGTTTTTTTCCTTCTTTATTATGCATTTTCGGCAGGTGCGACTTATACTCCGGAGCAACATATGTTCCGAAAAATACGGGATATGTTTTTTTCTTTTTAAATACATGCCACCAAATGTCTGCTCACAATAGAGCCTGTGGATGTTGCTCTATTCTGCCAATAAAGCCCTAAAAGGGGAACTGCACTTTTTTATGAAAGACAAGAACACAGGTCTTTTTTTTAATTACAATTTTAAAGTTGATAAAAAACGCTTGAAAGATGCGGCTGATGGAAGTCACCGTTGCAGCCTCCAGAGCACTCTAAAACAACTTCAAAACGTCCCAGCAACGTTTTATATACACAGTGCAAGTCTATATATAATGTAGTAACAGACATGTTTGTAAAAATATGTAATATGTACAATATTTACGGTATTTTGATTTTTTAATAATTCCTGGGACTGATTTATTCCGCGCATTGATTTCTGTTTCCATAGCAGCGCACATCTGACTTCTGGCAACAAATGTTTGTTCCTACTTCCGTAATCAAACAGGAGTGTATTTTCTTATCATGGCAGACTTGGTAACAGACAACACGACTATTTTTGGCAAGATGAGGATAAACAACCTTATCTTTTGAAGCTAAATATACAGCTGCTTTCAGAAGCCAGCACAAATGAAGAATGAGATGTTGGAGCTGACGGAAGCCAGGAAAGGGTGATCAAAGCATTTTTGATGCTATAAATATGTAACTTGGAGACAAGCTATTTCGCCATAAATGGATTGCCTACCCAAAATCAACAGACGAACAACATCGAGTGATTCACTTTAAAATTGGTCATGATACGCGCAGCGCGCCATGGGTGTTAGTGCAACTACAGTACATACACTGTCTGGCTAGCTCAACTGTGTACAAACAAAACATGAAATGTGGTATAATACTTTACAGATACTGTAATATAATTGTTCGTTTTTCAGTCTGTACAAATTGGTGTCCCATCGCAGTGTTGTGCATTACAAACTCAAAACGCATTTCGTGTTTTTGTAGAAACTCACTTATCTCTTGTCACAGTTAGCTTTTACAACTAATACCGAAGCACGGCGATGTGTTACTACGCTAGAAAGAGAGTTGTTCAGTGTTCTCTCTTAAAATAACAATGTCGCTACAGCCTGGTTAATATACGATTACAGAATGTAAATAAATGGAAGTATTGCTGACAGCTTTTAATTGCATTTTTAAAGTGATTTCAAGGTGGAATTGATTGCTCCCATTAGCTGCATTTCTAGCCACCTAGAACGAGCCCATTTTTAAAACTTAAAAAGGGAAAAAAAACAAAACCTTATGTCTTCTTGTCTCCCGTATTGATTGTGAACGATAGACAAAATTCCCCCAAAAAGTGCAGTTGCCCTTCACAATTAATTTAAACAGCTCCATTATGGTTTTAAATATATGCTGTAAGTATACTGGTACATGTAACATAATAACAGGCACATTTCTAATAAAATTTTGCAAATTTTAAGCATATGTGAAGTGAATTATATTTATATAGCACTTTTCTCTAGTGACTCAAAGCGCTTTATATAGTGAAACCCAATATCTAAGTTATAAACCAGTGTGGGTGGCACTGGGAGCAGGTGGGTAAAGCATCTTGCCCAAGGGCACAACGGCAGTGACTAGGATGGCGGAAGCGGGGATCGAACCTGGAACCCTCAAGTTGCTGGCTCGGCCGCTCTACCACCCGAGCTATATACTGCCCCATCACCCGAGCTATACCGCCCCGAATGCAGTGTTTTAATTTCAAGTACGCATCATCACAACGTTCGCTTTTCACCGATTACTACTCACTGCAGACTACATGACAGCCAACAAACATAATAAACATCACTTTCAATGTCTGCTGTCATTAGGATAAGGACTAATAGAATAGTGTTGTATTCCTGTTTTGATGAAGTGTCTTTTGTGTCTTTCTCGCCATTTGCATCGATCAATATCAATATTAACGAGATAAAAACTCGTTAAAACAATGTTACAGAAATAAATATAAAAACAACAGAAAACAGCAGCAGTCACACACAACAATTAAAAATTAAATACTTACATATATTAACATAAAAACAATAAATAAAATGTTTCAGTAAAAACAACTTAAAAACAAGTACAATGCCCGAATTAAAAAATTTCTCGATCCTTCAACAATTTTCCTTGTTGATCAAAAACGTTCGTCTAAGTTTATCTAAGTCTTTAAAATGGCTTGAAATTCCCCCAAAGTCATCAGCTCAGGTAACCTCAGATCCTTTTGTAAGTTATTCCATGACCATGGAGAAGCATATCTAAAAAGCTTTTTTCCAAGATTTGTTGTGGCTCTAGGAACAAACATTTAAAGTATGTCCTGCAACCTTAAGCCGTAACATCTGGAGTCTCAAGGCATACAAGAACATAAATAAGGGGGAACCAGACCAAGAAGTGATTTATATATGAAACACAACACTCGAGAAGATCTGCAATACTGATAAAGATGGACAATTTGCCTTTGCATATAATGTGCAATGGTGGACAAAGTAGCCATTAAAAATGCTGCATATTTATCCGAGAATGTTTAAAAAAAAAATTTAAACCTTGCTATTTGCAGGAAGATTCAAGCCTCTTTTGTGCTCAGTTTGCCTGCTGCTTGCTGTTCAACAGCCCTCTTAGCTTCATTGTATGTATATATATATATTCCACAAACTTATATATATTATATATATATATATATATATATATATATATATATATATATATATATATGTATGTGTGGGAAAAATCATAAGACTACTTCATCTCTACAGAACTGTTTCATGAGGTGTTCCCTCAATCATCAGGAAAAAAAAAAAAAAAAAAAAAAATTCCTGATGATTGAGGGAACCCCTCATGAAACAGTTCTGTAGAGATGAAGTAGTCTTGTGATTTTTCCCACACATACATATTGCGCTCTACCACGGTATCGAGCACTATTCTCTGGAGAATCCAATCAAGACACACACACACACATATACATATATATATATATATATATATATACATATATATATATATATATATATATATATATATATATATATATATATATATATATATATATATGTATATATATATATACGTATATATATATGTATATATATATATACGTATATATATACATATATATATACGTATATATATACATATATATACATATACGTATATATATACATATATATACATATACATATATATATACATATATATACATATACATATATATACATATATATATATATATATATATATTTGGGCTGCAACAACTAATCGATTAAATTGATTAAAATCGATTATAAAAATAGTTGGCGATTAATTTAGTCATCGATCCGTTGGATGTATGCAATGCTCATGCGCTAAGGCTCTTCTTTTTTTTTTTCTTTTCCCCCTAAACCTTTATTTAGAAACTGAAACATTTACAAACAGCTGAAAAACAATAATCAACGTATGTACAAAAACAGTACAAAACAGCGCCAGAGCGGCGCCGAGGCTACGTCTTATGAGGTGGCAGTAAGCCAGCCAATGATGTGTCATGTGCAGCTCACGTGACCACGCCGTCTCCTTTGTGGAAACGTTCGTAAAATGGCGGAGGGAAACAGTACGGATAGTTCAGCGGAGAAACATCTCAAGGTTATTGCTTCAATGGAGAAAAGTGTACGACCTAAGTCGTCAAAAGTGTCGGAACACTTTACTTTAAAGACTTCAAAGAAGACGTTTCCTGCAAAACGTGCAGCATGGACCTCATGTGGCACGGAAGGACAACATTGCTTCGGCAGCACCTGAAGAGGAGCCATGGATGAAGGGAAGAACTCACGGTACGTAAATTTTAATCCGAGTATATTGATCCGTTGTGTCCGTCTTTGTGTGTTTTTAATCTTTTGTTAACGAGGAGATTTTTTTTTAAGGAAGCGCAGCAGCAACTGTTGTGTATTAACTTTCAGAATGTTAGGAACTTTTTAGATAGTCAATCAATCAATCAATGTTTACTTATATAGCCCTAAATCACTAGTGTCTCAAAGGGCTGCACAAACCACAACACAAACCACTACGACATCCTCGGTAGGCCCACATAAGGGCAAGGAAAACTCACACCCAGTGGGACGTCGGTGACAATGACTATGAGAACCTTGGAGAGGAGGAAAGCAATGGATGTCGAGCGGGTCTAACATGATACTGTGAAAGTTCAATCCATAATGGATCCAACACGGTCGCAAGAGTCCAGTCCAAAGCGGATCCAACACAGCAGCGAGAGTACCGTTCACAGCGGAGCCAGCAGGAAAACATCCCAAGCGGAGGCGGATCAGCAGCGCAGAGATGTCCCCAGCCAATACACGGGCGAGCAGTACATGGCCACCGGATCGGACCGGACCCCCTCCACAAGGGAGAGTGGGACATAGGAGAAAAAGAAAAGAAACGGCAGATCAGCTGGTCTAAAAATGGAGTCTATTTAAAGGCTAGAGTATACAAATGAGTTTTAAGGTGAGACTTCTACTGAGGTGGCATCTCAAACTTTTACCGGGAGGGCATTCCAGAGTACTGGAGCCCGAAATGAAAACGCTCTATAGCCCGCAGACTTTTTTTGGGCTTTGGGAATCACTAATAAACCGGAGTCCTTTGAACGCAGATTTCTTGCCGGGACATATGGTACAAATACAATCGGCAAGATAGGATGGAGCTAGACCGTGTAGTATTTTATACGTAAGTAATAAAACCTTAAAGTCACATCTTAAGTGCACAGGAAGCCAGTGCAGGTGAGCCAGTACAGGCGTAATGTGATCAAACTTTCTTGTTCTTGTCAAAAGTCTAGCAGCCGCATTTTGTACCAACTGTAATCTTTTAATGCTAGACATGGGGAGACCCGAAAATAATACGTTACAGTAGTCGAGGCGAGACGTAACAAACGCATGGATAATGATCTCAGCGTCTTTAGTGGACAGAATGGAGCGAATTTTAGCGATATTACGGAGATGAAAGAAGGCCGTTTTAGTAACGCTTTTAATGTGTGACTCAAAGGAGAGAGTTGGGTCAAAGATAACACCCAGATTCTTTACCGAGTCGCCTTGTTTAATTGTTTGGTTGTCAAATGTTAGAGTTGTATTATTAAATAGAGTTTGGTGTCTAGCAGGACCGATAATCAGCATTTCCGTTTTTTTGGCGTTGAGTTGCAAAAAGTTAGCGGACATCCATTGTTTAATTTCATTAAGACACGCCTCCAGCTGGCTACAATCCGGCGTGTTGGTCAGCTTTAGGGGCATGTAGAGTTGGGTGTCATCAGCATAACAGTGAAAGCTAACACCGTAATTGCGTATGATGTCACCTAGCGGCATCATGTAGATGCTGAAGAGTGCAGGGCCAAGGACCGAACCCTGGGGAACTCCACACGTTACCTTAACGTAGTCCGAGGTCACATTGTTATGGGAGACGCACTGCATCCTGTCAGTAAGATAAGAGTTAAACCAAGTCAGGGCTAAGTCTGACATACCAATTCGTGTTTTGATACGTTCTAATAAAATATTATGATCGACGGTATAGAAAGCAGCGCTAAGACCGAGGAGCAGCAACATAGATGACGCATCAGAATCCATCGTTAGCAATAGATCATTAGTCATTTTTGCGAGGGCTGTTTCCGTGGAGTGATTTGCCCTGAAACCGGATTGAAAGGTTTCAAATAGATTGTTAGACGCTAAGTGTTCATTTAACTGCTCCGCAACAATTTTTTCGAGGATTTTTGAAATAAAGGGAAGGTGAGACACCGGTCGGTAATTTACCATGAGGTCAGGATCGAGGTTAGGTCTTTTAATAAGAGGATGAATAACCGCTTTTTTGAATGCTAGGGGAACAGTGCCCGAGGAAAGTGATAAGTTTATAATATTTAGCACTGATGGACCTAATAATACAAAGAGCTCCATGATCAGTTTCCCAGGAAGTGGGTCAAGTAAACATGTTGTTTGTTTTATTCCATTTACACGTTGTAACAATTCCTCTAATGTTATTTCCTCAAAACGAGAGAAACTATTTTGGAGGGCAGTATTCGCCGTATATACAATCGTGTCAGTGTTAATAGAACCCAGTTGTAGCTGGGACGCATTGTCTTTAATCTCCTTTCTAATGACTTCAATTTTCTTACTAAAGAATTGCATGAAGTCATCAGCTGAGTGGGTGGAGCTACTGGAAGGAGTCCCTTGTTGGGTTAGCGACGCTTCCGTTCTAAACAAAAATTTAGGATAGTTTTTATTACGGTGGATGAGCTTTGAGTAATATTTAGCTTTAGCTAAGGTAAGCATGCGTTTATAAGTTATCAAAATTATCACTCCATGCTTGATGGTGCACCTCAAGTTTAGTCGTGCGCCATTTGCGTTCCAGCTTTCTACATAATAATTTCTGAGCTCTAGTTTCTTCTGTAAACCACGGGGTATGCTTTTTTGGAGCCTTTTTTAACTTTAGCGGTGCTATGTTATCAATGGTTTCGCGCAGGGCGTCGTTAAAGTTGTTAGTGAGGTTATGAATAGAGCCCACATACTTTGGGAATGGTGCCATTACCGAGGGCAGTAGGTCAGCAAGAGTTGTCGTTGTGGCCGTATTAATGTTGCGGCTGCTATAGCAGTTATTATTAATATTAGTTTGACGAACATGCGTCTGAACCTCGAATTTTATAAGGTAATGATCGGACAATACTTTAGATACGGGAGTATCGTAACTTTGGAAACGGTGATACCCCTGACACGCACTAGGTCTATCGGATTACCGTTGCGATGCGTGGGTTCATTTATTATTTGTGTGAGACCACAGCTATCAATTATAGTCTGGAGCGCTACGCACGATGGGTCCGATGGGGTATTCATATGGATATTAAAGTCCCCCATTATGATTATATTATCGGCGTGTGTCACTAGATAAGCAACGAACTCTGAGAATTCATGAATAAAGTCCGAATAGGGCCCTGGGGGGCAGTAGATAACAGCCAGGTGTAGAGGCAGCGGTGTGACAGACCTCATAGTAAGCACCTCAAACGATTTATATTTATTATTTATGTTAGGACTAAGGTTAAAGTTTTCGTTGTATATTAGTGCGACCCCCCCACCCCTTTTAAGAAGACGGGCAATATGCGCATGTGTAAAGTTAGGAGGACATGCCTCATTTAGCGCAAAAAAGTCGTTTGGTTTAAGCCAGGTTTCGCTGAGACCGATGACGTTAAGATTGTTGTCTCTGATTATATCATTAACTAACAACGTTTTGGAAGACAATGATCTTATGTTTAAAAAATCTATATTATAGGTAGTGGGCTGTTTTAGGGAATTTTTGATCAAATTAGCCGTAGTAGCAATATTAATAATGTTGTGTTTATTATGCCCAGTGCATTTAGTATAATTACGACCATATCTAGGAATTGATACGACGGGAATTTTCCGATTGTTTGTTTGTTGCTTTGATAAACTGCACGCATCATAGTTTGCCAACTCAGTAGAACGCATGTTCCGATTGTTTGTTTGTTGCTTTGATAAACCGCACGCATCATAGTTTGCCAACTCAGTAGAACGCATGTTCCGTTTGTTTGTTGCTTTGATAAACTGCACGCATCATAGTTTGCCAACTCAGTAGAACGCATGTTCCGATTGTTTGTTTGTTGCTTTGATAAACTGCACGCATCATAGTTTGCCACCTCAGTAGAACACATGTCCAACTCTGAAACAATCAAAGCAGAAAAAACTTGTTCTAATTTAACTGACTCCTTACCCAGACCAGTAGTCTCGCATCTTCCATTTAAATCCGGCTTCAGGATGGAGGGATGTGGTGTTCTGTGGGGATTAGCCTTCTGCTTTGTTTTTAGTCCCGCTCGGCATCCGCGTTTCCGATCACACCGCTGGCGTCTGCTCCGTAGACGGCCCCCGCTGCTACTATACTCCCCTGCTTCACAGGCCGCTGGATGTAGCCGGCGAAGTATTCCCGTGCTAGTTAGCAGGTCTAGCAAGCACGCGTCTATCAGTCCAAAACGGCCCGATATGTCCACATCCAGAAGTGTCTGGCGGTCGTACGTGATCACGGAGTGACCACGATTTGAGCCAGCCATAAAGTTTGTAGAATTGTCCGGTATTTCTGCCAAATGTTCCATATTTAGCAAGAGCTCCTCAATATCGCAGCCCTTCCGGGCGCCGCCATCTTAAGACGTTTTCATTTTCTGTGTTGTTTTGAGTCGCAACAGGCATTCATAAGTTCAGCTTTTTTGTGAGTAACGTTAACGTTATGTCTTTGTTGCAACACGGGGGTGATAATGTGTCTCCGGCACATTTGACTCCGTTTTGAGAAAGGAAACGCACGTATAAACGTAACGGACAGAAATATCTCAGGTTGGTTTCATCATGGATCAATGCAGCCGGGCCCAATAAAGCTATAGAAGTCTATTTAGATTTGAGTGACGCTTTAGTATAACTAAACGTTATGAAGGTGCTGGAATATTTTATGCTATTATTCAGAGGTACCCTAAAGTGAATCCTTTATTATTCAGAACAGGAATGTGTACTATATCTGATCCAGTTCGGATCTGATGAGTTACATTTCTGTGTTGTTTTTGGTGTATTCTGCAATTCCAATGTCCATTTATTTAATTTAGCTGTTTTTTAATGTGGTGGCGTATTTGTCTTTTACGTCGGAAATTATTAATTAAATCAAATGGGTATGTATTGAGTTACATGTAAATGATGCCACTATCTACGTTTCTTATATGGTTTCTCTCATTTCAGAAAGAAACAAGCCAGCCTTCGTGACTTGGTACAAAGCGGCTGCATTGACTGATGCTATCCTGAATATGTTGGTAACTGACATTAGGCCACTATCAATGGTAGAGCATGAAGGTTTTAGACAAATGATTCACGTCCTCAACCCTGGTTACACTCTTCCCTCGAGGAACCATTTTACCAAACTGATGGAGAGGAAGTACGAGCGGACATTCCATGCTGTGTAGACTGACATAAAAGCCACCCAGAGCAAAATTGCTCTTATTACTGATGTGTGGACAAGTGTAGCCTACCTTGGCAATACATGCCACTACATTGGAGACGAATGGAACATGAAGTCAATCATCCTTACGACCATGCCACTAGAGGAAACGCATTCAGCATCCAACATTGCAGAATGGTTGGAATAGGTAATAGCCAGGTTTGAAATTCCCCTATGCAAAATTATTGCTATTGTGCATGAAAATGGCTCAGCTCACTCGCAGTCCTGGCTTTAGGTGAAGGCTAGTTAGCTTTTAGCATAATGTTAGCTCATTTTGCGGTGTGTGTGTGTGTGTGACGGACAGTGTTGTTTGAGGTGTGTTGAAGCAGCAAAAAAGGACATTATGTTAAATGAAGAGTTTCTGTCTCTGATAGTGTATATAATAATGTAAGTGCATCATAAAGCCTACATGAACTCCATGGTGTTCAGGGATGACGTCTCTCCTATTGCTATTGTACTACTTTTCAGCTATAGTTACATTAATCATTAGTAATGTAGCAGCCTAGTTTTGAATAGGAGGGTCCCTGCTATCACATGTTGATACAAATATAATATTTACATTATAAAAATCACTAAAGGCTTCCCCAATGATGTAATAAATTAAGCATGATGAGTTGACTTGAAACTGTTTAATGTTGCACTTTTTATATGTAGAAGAAAAGTTGTGTCAATTTATTTCATCTAAGCAACAACTTGAGGCAGTTTAATGTGGATTAACGTGGGCAGAATTATTATAGTGTTCCCAACGTTAAAAGGATCAAGTCATTGTTTACAAATTTGGTAAATAAATAACCCAAAAATTAATATTTTGTTGTTTTCTTACTGTACCGAAAATGAACCGAACCGTGACCTCTAAACCAAGGTACGTACCGAACCGAAATTTTTGTGTACCGTTACACCCCTAATATATATATATATATCGAGGCAAATATTTGAAATATTTGCATTTTATATATATATATATATATATATATATATATATATATATATATATATATATATATATATATATATATATATATATATATATATAAAATGCAAATATTTCAAATATTTGCCTTGAAAAAAAGACTAATTAAAACAGCTGTCCTGTATGCCTCGTGTACAAGTAGTGATTTTTAATTATGTTTATCTCATTGTATCTTCTGACCATAAACATGTAGACAATTAAAGAAAGTTCACATTGTCGGATAATTATAGTAAATATATTGATCACAATTATTTTGATTGATATTGTAATAACGATTGATTACACAATTATCCATTAATTTGAAAACATATTTTCAAATTAATGGATAATTGTGTAATTAATCATTATTACAATTATTATATAGTATTTATTGTACCATAAAAATAAAATGTTGAATATAATTAAAAAAGAAACCTGGCTATAAATTAGCAAGGAATAAATAACAAGTCAATTAATAATAATACCAATAACAATACATTTAAATAATAGCAATATAAATGATAAATGATAAATGGGTTGTACTTGTATAGCGCTTTTCTACCTTCAAGGTACTCAAAGCGCTTTGACACTACTTCCACATTTACCCATTCACACACACATTCACACACAGATGGAGGGAGCTGCCATGCAAGGCGCTAACCAGCACTCATCAGGAGCAAGGGTGAAGTGTCTTGCTCAGGACACAATGGACGTGACGAGGTTGGTACTAGGTGGGGATTGAACCAGGGACCCTCGGGTTGCGCACGGCCACTCTACCACCGCGCCACGCCGTCCCATATAAGAAACAAGAAAATTATTTTGTTCCTTGTTTTGTTTTTAATTCCTTTTTTTTTTTTACCTTTTACACTTGTTTCATCATCGTAGAGTGTGTGCTTTTTGTGTAAAATAAAATTGTATCAAACATTTATTTAAATGCAAAAATCCTCACATTTATTGGTGCAATACTAGTTTGGACAATTTGGACCAGTATTTTAGGTCAAAGCATAATCAATTTGTAAATGTATCAGGTGCTTTAAGTGCAATTTGTGTGTCAGGTACTTTTTTGAAACCTTTATTTGGTTAGCGCAGTCAGACCGGATGTGACTCGTCGCGATATTATTGTGAAGGGGGGAGGTGTGCTATACTGTTGTTCTCAGTTTGAAGAGTAAGAAGGCGACTCACTTGATTGAGGCTGTTAAAAAAAATAAAAAGAGTACCTCTCAAGTTGCAACCACTGTTGGATCATTGTTAATACATGGATGATGTTGTTACAACAACACAAGCAGATGAAATGTGTTTAGCTTCGTAGTTTAGTCGCTGTTTAAAGTGACCGTCTCGACATTCACATTGTTTATCAGGATGGGGCGGCCACGCTTCAGTGTGCCGGGGATAAATGAGCGCTATCGGACAAGTTATTTTCCACAAAAATGATTTCTTCTCTTCCGTTTCTGTTTTATTGGCCAATTATGTAACTGTCCGCTGTTACATTGAACACGGAAATGATTTTTTGTTGAGTTTAGTGATTATTGATTAGGTATACTATCACTCTATCATATAAAAAGTAGCAACCATGGTGACATCCCAAACTTCTATTACACGTGCTCTCATTCGCTCCTCATTTGTTTCACTGACAAGCTCCGGAATTTGCACGCACTTTGTGCGGCCTATTAATCGTATTTTTCGATTATTGTAATTTCATAATCCAAATGGACATTAATGGACAGCCCTATCACATTGTATATTAAACAGATAGTAAGCATGTATACAATTACTGCACAGCATGAAAAAGTTTGTATTGTATATTAACGGACAGTAGGATGTAACCTATTACACCATGGTGGAAGTATACAATAGTATAGCTTACATTTCTGTTTTAATCACTGTTTTATGTTACCAATAGTTTTTTTCCAGGAATCAGAGAAAGTTGACAAACCCAGGTTGTTGTTTTTTTCTTCATTTTGAGCTGGCAGCAGCTAGCATCATCTCACAAGATTTTCGGGTAACGTGAATGTCAATGAAGTGACAAAAGTGATGTTATAGTGAAGACTGACGATCGCTAATTTTTAGGTCTATTTTTTTTTAATGCCTGGCTTGCGATCGACCGGTAGCTCTCGATTACCCTCATGGGCACCCATTTGATTAACACTTATGAAGTGACTTACTTATTAGGTTGTGTGTTGTGTGCTTGTTCAGTCTGTGTGGAGGTGGATGATGATGCCGCAGCAGGAGGAGGAATGTTGGCATCCGCCGGTTGTAATGCTTGAGCGACTACCGCCGAGGAGGGCGATACAGGCAAGGATGAAGAGGAGGTTTGTACTTCGGACTCTGTCTGTAAACTGCTGCCACTGGACACCTCCTTCAATGCAAAAACAGTAAAACCCATCAAAATCTAAACAAATTCACAGTCATTAATGTTTAATTATTATGTGTAACATTAAACATACATTAAAATTAGAGATGCTCCATCCATATTGGCTTTTTTACCAATATGGGATATGTAGATCATGTCCTTCACTGTCCCAATATGATATAAACTGATAATAATTCATGCAGCAGCTCTTCCCTCGAACGAATGTCAAATCACAGTTTGTGTAATGAAAGAGCACTTTACTTTTACTGTAAGCCTATGGATTTATTTCGCTAATAAAAATAAGAAATACTGCAAACTACTGTATGTTCTAGAAAAAGTGCTATTCCTATTTTTAACATTTTTCCAGCACAGTAGTCAATGAAAAAATCATGACTAACTGTCAAATAAAAATGACTTGTCCTACTAATAACAAGTAAAACTGGTTAGTCTACAGCTATAATAAAAACCCATGACGCAAGCAACAATAATGCTCTCTCGTCATTATCAGTTCACAACGCATTCATCTGTTAAGAACATATTTTCCAAAAAATAAACCTGTGTTTTAGCAAACTGCTACAAGGTAATTAGGTAGGAATCTGGCCGGGAATGACGCCTTACCGGCCTCTGAGTTCAGTTGAACTTTCGACATTTTTGTTGCAAATTCCTAAAAAAAAAAAAAAAAAAAAAAAAAAAAAAAAAGATTGCTCCTTTTATATAGAGATAACTTATACTAGTGTAAACACTGGACAATTTTGCACACAATAAATACATTATTTTATCTGAAATGTGTAACTTTGACACAAGAAATAGACCAAAAACACATGTCCAAAACAGGACATGTCCGTTTTCAAAATTAGAGTAATAGTGAAGGACCCCCAAGCTAAAAAAAACCAACATGCTTGTTCAAGAGGAAGAGAGTACCTCCAGTCTGTGGATCAGAGTGTCAGCATTCCGCAGCAAGATCTGAGCGAGCTGGAGCCTCATCCGAGCCTCACTCTGCACTGACTGGCCCAAGTGACTCTGCACGTTCTGTACCCACAAATGACATTCAGTTTTACAGTACCAATGATTCAGTACAGTATTTGAAAAAAATTAGTAGTGATAATTTTAAGCCTTTACCCCTGCTTGAGTGCTGACCCTGGTGGTCCTTCCTGGGTCACTGACTCCAGCCAGCATTTGCTGCACAGACATCTGAAAAACAAAATTCAGGAGTCATATGGTGGTTATAAAAAACACCACAGCTACAATAAAAGAGTCCTAGTGATGGAAAAGAGGAAAATGTACTAATCATTATCACCATGAACTGATGTACATGGACCCCAACTTAAACAAGTTGAAAAATGTATTCGGGTGTTACCATTTAGTGGTCAATTGTACGGGATATGTACTGTACTGTGCAATCATACTAATACAAGTTTCAATCAATCTTCTATCACTATAGAATCAGAAATGTAGTTTGACTGTAACACCAGAAATGTCTGCTGCTTAGTACAATATGAACAATAAACGGCAAACGTATTCAAAAGGTAAGTAGTTTGTAATTTTTTTTACAACTCATTGCTATACTCGTATGTCAGTTAAACATAATTAAACATTACTTAAACATTGCCGGTATAATTAATAAAAGTTTGATGTTGAAAAATGCAGTTTTGTTTTGTTAATGCCTAGCGCACCTGTATCTGCTGCGGTTCCGTGACATTGAAAGGCAGGTTAAACGTCCCGAGCATCACGTAGTTGTTACGGTCATGGGGTTCGCCCTGGGAGGAAGTGGAAACATGGCTGCTGCTGGTCTCTGCCACGCCAATGGATACGCCCGCACCCCCTGAGCCAGACATGGGGCTTTCAGGTGGCGCTCGTTCCACCAGATGAATAACCTTTCCATCCACATCTGAGAGAGAAGAGTACATTTGTAAATGCAGCTAATATTTATAGAGATTATTATGTACCATTTCCGATGTGTGTCAACAATTTGAATAAAACAATGCCTGGTGCTTAGAGCCTTAAATCAGAGCATTGAAAAGTTAAGGTTGTTTATTTAATACAGGCAGTTCTCATTCAACAATGCTCTTTACCATCGTTAAAAATACTGGCTTTTGTCAGGACAAATATACAGGTAAAATTGTCAAATCCATATTTCTTTAAATCTTTCGTACCTCCAAGTGTGCACAAAATAAACAAAAACAAATGTATGTTTGGGTCTGTTCCTGTTTCTGGCCGTGCTGACGATGGCGTAGAGCAGCAGAAGTTACTGCGGTATATGTGGGTGTTGAGATAGTGTTCTTGTTTGGTTTTGTTTTTTACTATGCATGGTGCCATTGTATGTACGCAATGTGTCATTAATCGCTCATTTTTTGGTTTTCCGCTGTGTTTTCCTTTGGTGGCTGTATTGGGAATTGCGCCGCTGAAGTGGTTGCTGGTTGCATCAGGTCTGTGATTTTTTAATGTCTTTTATGTCCCTTCCCCTTATTTTTGTAGACTTTATGAATCTTCACTGCAAACACCAAATTTCTTCATTGTGGAAGTATATCCTATTTTGTCCGATATAATAAATAAGTTATAGGTATCGACTTGACAGAAAAATATTGTGCATCCCTTTAAAATTGTCAGACAGTGGAGAAATGCCAACTAAACTGGCCGCACACTTTATCTAAGACGGAGTGTCGCATCATAAAGGACAGAGATGGTATCTTTCAACATATGAAAATATCTGTTCCTCATACTTAAATAAGTATGGTAACAAACTAGGCAGCGTAGTGGTCTCATTATTGAGACTTCCTTCTCCCAATAAGCCTGTCTGTTGCAATGTACCTTCAGTGTGCAAGACAACCACATGGATAAAAGTAAGTTGTAAGTAAGTTGCTATTTTATTTATTTGTGTTTAATCTTAGTATAAGATAATTTATCATGTAATGCATGTGTTCCGTGTATAGACAATATGGTACATCACATATTTCAGTTTCTCATTACTACGTTCCAATGCCATCGTATCGGACCACCTATATGACCGAGGACCTCCTGTGTTCCATTTTTACTGGACTGATGAAGTAGTACCTACAAGTTTGTTTTTGTACGCCCTATTTTTTACATGGTTTGGTTTTTAACAAAAATGTAATATACTTAATTATCGAACGGCCAGACATTGCACGGCACAAACTTGTCCGTTTACCTGCATGTAATTCCATAGACTTTAGTGACCAAAATAAAAAATCCTGTGTTTGGTCACTCAAATGTTGTCATGTTAATAGCACACTGCTTGAGTCACATGTTTTTACTACAAAACAATCTAATGTTTCCCCTCTATGACATTATCACTGTTTGACTCCATATGTTTTTGCAAACTAACAAAAGTTACTCCAAGGTACCACGGTATAATAGCACAGAGAAATACGAATAAAAATACAATATTTCAAAAAGTTTGAAATTATTTCCCACCAGATTCCCCAGGAATTTAAAAGCTGACATTTTATAAGGCAGATGTACCGTTGGAAAGAGTGTGAAAATAATTGAATGGACTTGTTTTAACATTTTGACCTTTTAATGAAATAGGCTCCAGCACCCACCGCGACCCCAAAAGGGACAAGCGGTAGAACATGGATGGATGGGTGAAAAAGTGATTTGCTGTGGAGAAATGATTGTGCACAAAGAAAGGATGAAAAATGACGTCAGTGTGTGGTGCATAAACACAGGGATGACCTACTTACTGTACATTGTCAGCGTTCTGTCATCTTGGAGCACTTTACCCTGGTAGATGAGCCTCTGCTTGTCGACTGGGATCTCCACTGATGGAGCTATGTGTTCTTTGAACTGCTTCACTGTCAACTAAAGAGACAACAATGGGAACAAGGTCAAGTAAAACTGGCACTAAACGAGATAAGGAATGGTGAGGGAAATCAAAATAGATTAGCTTATTAGTTATCCAACAGGTACAAATCATAAGCATGTAATCTAAAAAAAACCCTAACACTTTAGATAGACAAGATTCAGCAACCCTGGGCAGGTGGACTAAGACCGTAAAATTCAGTCAACATCCACACAGTACATTCAGCCATACACTTATCTTTCTATAGCCATACCCACTACAAATACACATCTATCTGCAGTAGGGCTGAAACTATATATCGATTACAAAAAAGCTTTAATTATTAATGCTTCTTTTCACCTGGCTCCTATGTACTCAGCCATGCATTCGTCTGTGTGTGTGTGTGTGTGTGTGTGTGTGTGTGTGTGTGTGTGTGTGTGTATTTGTTTATGTGATTGTTGTTGTGGGTCATCGTACGTTGTTTTTATGAATGCGCTGTATGAAAAGTGCTTCATAAATAAAGTTTGATTATCCATCGCCTAATTAGTATTATTAATTCAAAGAATCTAATCTGGACCGCATTGGTGCCAGAAACTTTAAATATGTGGACATTTTTTCCACACTACCCCTGTAATAGAACGCACATGAGAGCAGTGGTGTGTGGCGACAAAGAGCGGATAATTAACAAATATATAATTATCGATGTACACGTTTAAAGTGCACGTGTGCATTTCCTGGATAAAAATATCCCGCCTTCAATGCAACCAAGCAGCCCACTGTAAAATGTACGCAGATTAGATTAGACTAGATAGTACTTTATTTATTTATTCAGGAAAATTTAAATTTTCAGCACAATCCCATTCAAGATCAGACAAACATTACAGGGAGCCAGAACAGAATCGCTAACGGGTCTGCCGGCTTCCAGCGCCCCTTACAAAAGCGATGAGATACAGGTAAACAAGGGAGGGGGGGGGGGTTAAAATAAAATAAATAAAATCGGTCTCAGCCTGGGCCCTGGAGAGGGGGTCCAGACTGAGGCCAAGGGAAAAAAACAAAAACTCATAGCCATAGTACACATCCCTCTCACGTGTGTATCAAACACCAAAGAACACAAAGGACATTAAAGTAGCAGAGCTGATGCAACCAGCCACTTCTACATACAGCTATGAATAAAAAGTAAAAGAAACATACACTGTGGTGGCCTCTGCGGTGTTACCTACCAAGGAAATTTGCACTTCAGTGGCAATGGGTCCAGAATTTCAAAAAACGAATCGCACATCTGAGAACATATTGAAATCTTTAAAGCTTAATATATTATATCTCCTTAAAATCTGACAATAAGGATGCCTAAAAGTTTTTTTGTTGAATCCTATCGCCTGAGTGCAGCTGAGATAGGCGCCAGACCCCTCATGAATGGATGGATGGATGGATTGTTATGAATAAATAAGAAACAATATTTGAATTCATTTGAATTCAAATAAATATATATGCAGCATCATAATAGGCATATTCATCATATGTTTAAAAACTGAAATATTACATCTCACAATATTACACATTTACTAGTTATTATTTTTAAATCCAAGTGTTTGGATCCAATATAACACCATGTTATTTGGAATCTTCAACTATGTCAAAATGTTGGTCTTAACAAAAATTTGTGGAACAGGCTTTATTCTTAGTTTTGGTCATATACAGTGCAAAAGTTTTACTTATGTTCAATGTCAGACAGGTCAACGTCTCTGCAGGTTTCAAAAAATTAAATTTAGGACTTTAAGACACTAATGAATATATTTTAAGACCATTTCACATTAATACGGACAAAACATACAAAGATAAAGCAAAATCAGATGTACTGTAAGTATATGAATTACTTTACTGGTTTTTCACATCGGAAAACAAATTGATTAAACTAACTAAATACACCAGAAGCTTCTCTATTGTCAAATTAATTGAAAAAAATATTAGCAAACATAACAGCCATTTTTCAATTTTGCCATAGAACTGTTTTCTTGCAAAAAATGCAGTGTGTTTCAAATTCCATACATAAGTGTGTTCATGTAACAACAACAACCACAACATCAGCAATAGTAGATGAGAGCACAACAACATATTGTCTGTGAAAGGGACTGTTAACCTCTTTGCTAAAGCTAAACAGTTTACTTTTGCAGTGTTTTGCAGCTGTCAGAATTGAGCAAACAGATGAAAACATATACGGTACTACTACTGTGACTGGACTGAGTTGCAAAAAAAGAATTTGGAGGAGAACATTGTGGATAACATTCAAATTTCCTCAACTCATTGGTATGGATGTATACATTTTTACTTGTTTTTGTCACTTTTTTAAAAACACATTACTATAAACAAGGATCATTTTTATTTAAGCATGACTAAGGGACAGTCGTCAATCTTGCTTGTTTCTTTACCCAACTATAAACTGAGTGTAAACACTAAACAGACAACCTTTATAGCTTTTAATGTCAGTTGCTGTATAATCTTGGAGGAAATGATTAGGCATAAGAAGCTGACCTGAAATTATTGGAATAAATATTATAAATAATATACAAGAATTATGTTTGTTTTAGTTTTACTGCTGTGAGTACACTACTACACAGAGAAATTAGCATGTGCGTACTGTATGTAATAGTATTATTTCACCAGTAAACATCTCATAGATAGATAGTACTTTATTGATTCCTTCAGGAGAGTTCCCTCAGGAAAATTGATTATATTGATCTTCAGGAATTGGTGCCACTTTACTCACATAACACTCCTTTTGGGTGGCGGGGGGTTAGGCTGATCCTTATATAGTTGTGCAAGTGTTTGTGGCTTTTCAGCATCTGTTGACAGGGACTAATGCCATTTTTTTTACTTTTGCATTAACATTCCATTCACTTTCACTGCCATGTTTACAAACACTTTCCTACTCGTTGGCTCCACATTCGGGTCCTAACCCAAACTGTGATGACTGTGAAAACACTTTGTATTCCCATCAACCATGTGAGTGATTCAGCTCTGCTCCGGGTTTTCAATCAGTTTTCTCCCCTGTTATGCTAAGCTGTATAAACACACCGCTGCACGCGTACAGCACTTTAGCTGATGGTGCGTGATAAATTCTGACTGGGCAGCACAGGGGGCCTACTGTAGTTACATTATAGCGTCATCAAAGATCTAAACATTTAAAAGCAAAACTGAAGTTTGCACATGTTTTGAATAAAAGTATTGTGAATAGATTTTCACGACCTTTTCAAATCGTATTTCATGGCCTTTTATGAAATTTTTGTAGAATTTTAGACATTTTTAAGGCCTTAAATTCAAATTGTTGAATTTGAAGGGGAAAATTATCACCGGACCTATCAATATATACCTTGATTTTGCAGAAAAAAGACCATATGTATCTTTAGCCGATTTCCGAACTCCAAAAGGATGAATTTGGCGATTTAAACGCCTTTCAATTGACAGCCTGTCGGAGCGATGACCTTTCACCCGTGACATCACAACATGAAGCAATCCGCCATTTTCTCAATCTTATTACATGCACCAAGTCAAATCAGCTTTGTTATTTTAAGTTTTTTCGACTGTTTTCCCGTACCTTGGAGACATCATGCCTCGTCGGTGTGTTGTCGGGAGGGGTGTAACAACACGAACGGAGACGGATTCAAGTTGC